>NC_081522.1:15945962-16128462 GCF_030273125.1 Centropristis striata | reverse complement strand
TGGAAAAGAGCAGCACACATCAACACTCCCCTCCCTGTTTCCTCGTCTCAGCCCCAGGCCAACAAACATCACAGGAGTAAACTGACAATGCGTGTTTTTGTGTGCACAAAATGTGTGTGTGTATGTGCTTGCGCACGCTGCTGCAATAGGCTTGAGTAGGAGAGATGGAAAATAAGAGAAGAGAGGGAGAAAATGAGGGAGAGATAAAATGAAAAAGAGAGGGAGAGTATAGAGAGGGAGGAGGTAATAAACAGGATTAGTGCTTATCTTTACAGCACTGTGTGTGTGTGTGTGTGTGTGTGTGTGTGTCTGTGTGTGTCTGTGTGTGTGTGTGTGTTTCGCCTGAGGACAGAGTGACTGACTCCAGCATTACCTTTGCCAATGTGTCTCCATCCCCAGGTATCTCTTCTCTCTGGACTCCCTATGCTTTGTGTGTGCTGGTACACAATGTACTCTATATGTGTGTGTGTGTGTGTGTGTGTGTGTGGGCATGCACGTGCCTTTAATAAAACCACAGTTACTCTGACTATAGTCTTAATACTTAATACTTAATGTACTTAATACATACTAGGGTTGTGAGTTTGTGTGTGTGCAGAGGTGAAAGTAGATCCATGTCCATACAGTATGTGTGTTTGGTGATACAGTAGTGATTATTTTATGTTGTGTGTGTGCACACTTTTTTTGCATGGTGATTGTGAACATGCCACTGTATAACGTGTGTGTGTGTGTGTGTGTGTGTGTGTGTGTGTGCAGCTGCCTGAGGATAAAGAGCGTACTCACCTCCTTGTTGCCTCTGCAGTTTGTCTTCACTGTCTAAATTGTCAATAAATCTCACCACAGAGTGTGTGTATGCATATGAAAGTGTGTGTATGTGTGAATGCTCAGAAGGTGGGTTTAGTTGCCATTATAATACATGTCCAACCTTGTAGCGCCATTGGATGTGACAGTGTTTCTGTTTGTAATCTCCTACCTGACCAGAGCTAACAGGCTGCTACAGCGTCTCACTTTCACTGGATGGGGAAGGAGGAATACATTTAAATAATCAGCGGTTTGGGTTCATGGCTGATATTATGCCTCGCTGCTTTTGTAAATGAGCATCTGTGTGCGTGTGCGAAGAGTGTGCGAAGAGTGTGTGTGTGTTTATGTGCATCTGTTTTTGAAGACATCTGCGGATGTCTTGGTGGATTGTTCTTGTAGCAGTATCCCCGGCACTTCCTCACCAGAGATGAATAGACAGAGAAAGAAAGCAGGAGACGGTGACAAGCCGTGCATGTGCTCATGTGTTTGCGTGTGGCTGCGTCTGCATACAAATGTGTGTATGCTTGCGTGTGTGATGGATAGAGGGCTTTATGAGAGAGGAATAGGCTAATGACCAGGTCTCCAGAGGCAGTAAGATTCCTGGAGCTATTACTGCCGGAGTTCATAATGGCCTCTGTGCTTGGCTTCTTTTACACGCTGCTTAATGGGGGATCCTACAGTCCACCGCCAAGTATAACCCGCCCGGAGAATACACACCGCTGTGCGCTTTGACCCCGACACTGCACACAAACACACACACAAAAGCACACAGAGCAGCATATGTTCGATCAGATTTATCTTTTCTTTCATGCACCTGCAGTTGTAAACACACAAGCTCATGTGTACATTTTACAGTTTATCTGCCTCTCAAACAAACACACACAAACGCATGCGTGCGCGCACACACACACACACACACACACATGCGCGCGCGCACACACACACACACACACAGACACACACATGCACTATACAACCTGTATAGGTCACAAAGGATGGAGGTGAGACACCCACCTCAGAGAAAACTGAAAGTGTCTGCCTGCAGTACACAGCCAAACCATAAATCATGTCAGGCTACACTGGTCTCTGCAGACACACACACACACACACACACACACACACACACACACACACACACACGTTCACTCCCCCTCTTTTCTCTTGTGTAGGTTTGAGTACAAGAGAGAGGGATTTTGGGATTATAGGGGAGCCTCACTTTTTTCTTTTCTTTTTCATTGCTTCCTTCAGTACTTGTTGTTTCCAGAGAGAAAAGTGGGGAAGTAGGGGGCCGCTAATCTGCGTGCATGTATGTGTGTGCATGTGCGTGCAAATGTGTGTGTCTATTAGGATGCATGCGTGCCAGGTTGTGTTTATGCATGCTTGTGTGTGTGTCTTTCATCACTGAATGGATCTCAGGGAAAGACTTGAAGGAGACAGTCTATTCATTGAGGAAAACATCAAGGCAGTTTGGTGCTACTGCGTGTCTGGCATCTTAGAAATGCAAGAGGAAGAGAGGAAAAGAGAGGGGGAGAAATAAAAAGTGAGAGGGAGGAGGAAGATGGACAAGGTAGAAATCTGCACTCGGAAGCGCAAATCGATGCAAAACAGCTGTTAAATAGCTGCAAAGTGGAGCAGCTGCTTGGGAGATGTGGAGAGAGGGATGGGGAGATGAAGGGAGGAACGATCAAGAAAGAGAGAGACAGGGAGACAGACAGAGAGGCCCAGGGGAGATGTTGAAATATTAGACTAAATGAAGCAGGCTGAGAGAGTTTATAGCATATGATGACAGATGAATTGTAATAAACATGTTTATTACTTGATACTTTATACAGTATGCTTGTGATTCTCTCGCAGATGAGTTAGATGGCCAAGTTTTTTGTTTCTGGTTCACAACCTCTACTTCTTCTACTCTTACTCTTACTGGTGGATTACAGCCATGTGTAGCCTAGTGCCTAATTCCATGAAACTACACCATAGCTTAGTCTATTCACTGAAAAAAAAAAAACAGTCGATGGAAACTGGTCCTCATTTGCATTTCTTTTTTTTGGTAACATTTCAAAGTTTGCTTAAAATTCACTTGACAATTGAATGGAAACATAACTATATTGGATCATTTAACTGCTAAAGAAACAGATTTTTCTCAGAAGTTGGTGGACAGCAACTAGGGCTAAAACAAAACTGAATATTGGACTTAAATTCTTCAGGACAACAGAAATATGAATCTTAATGTCTTAATGTAGGAAAAATAAGAATCTCACAAGGCAATAATATGTCAGTTTCATGTTTACAGCTTGTTACGTTGCCATATAATGAATTATTGCAGCTTTAAGTTCAGTTAAGTTATTCTAAGTTACACTTAAATGTTTCCTCGTATAAGAGTTTGTTTAATATCGTATGAAAAAAGAAACTATACTATGTTATGTTTAGCCATCAAATCTACTTGATCATGTTTTGGGTTGAAATTATTACTTTGCTTTAAGTAGGTGGAGAAGAATATGACGAAGAACATGATGTCGCATAACTTGTTAAAATAGGAAGAATGATTTTTTATTTCAGGGGACATGAACAGCAGTCGCCTGTTGTGGGTTTTTTTTAATCCACTTATTCACCATGACCACCTCTGTTTGTGGACTTTCTCGCTCTTTATACAATGTCACCTGACTTCCTCATTTGCTTCTGTCATAATTACTACAACCACAAGAGGTTGCAGCCTTACGACAAACCTCAAAATTGAAAATGATTAAAAAAAAAGATAAACCGTGCCTCCTGGCTAACGATTAAGTGCATTATATACAAATTAACAAATTATGAGAACAGCCTGTTTGAGGCACTCTACTTGAGTATGTCCATGAGACTTCTTAGTTTTTCTCCAAACATTGTAGGCCTAGTTTTTATAATAATAACAATAGTAGTATTGTTAGTAGAAGAAGCAGTGGAGAAGTGGGTTTGTGTCAACAGCAGTAGATCAATACTAGTATTATGGTGATGAGTTAAATTAGCCTGTTAGTTTAGGGCTCCTGTGTGCTGTGCTCCTGTGCAGCAGCAGCAGCAGCAAGAGCTGACTTGAACAGATCTGATTGTCTCCAGTGGACAGTAAACATGTCCAGGCTGTGAGGTATCAGCAGTCTGGGGCCACATCTTACTTCTCTCCATCCCTCAATCTCTCCAGGGAACATCAGTGGAGCAGGTGCTCGCCCTCCTCCTCTCCTCCTTCCCCGCTCATACCCCGCCCCTCTCTCTCTCTCTCTCTCTCTCTCTCTCTCTCTCTCTCTCTCTCTCTCTCTCTCCCTGAGGACAGTTAACGTGTTGTCCTTCTCCTTCCCACATCACCACATCGGTGTGTGTTGTAGTGGTGTCGCGGAGATCACACGGTACATCGCTGCGCACAGAGACGCTGTAATTTATCCTCCTAAAAAGGATGCGCAAAACCCGAGGATTGTCTTTTCTTTGGTGAGGCGGTAAGTTGACTGTTTTCTGTTGTTTTAGAACAAAACGTCCCAGGGTTTGCTTTGTTGTACACTGTAGTGAATAACAAGGTCGTTCATTACTGCTTTTAAAGTTAACATGGGATTGAATTGTTAAATTATCACTGAGTTATTGCTTGGTATCGTCTGTGGTGACTTTATCTAATGACCTTATGACTTTTTTTCCACAAAACCTTACAATATCTTTATTATCTTACAGGCAATG
Source organism: Centropristis striata (assembly GCF_030273125.1). Lineage (NCBI taxonomy): Eukaryota > Metazoa > Chordata > Actinopteri > Perciformes > Serranidae > Centropristis > Centropristis striata. Next base: position 16,123,974 of record NC_081522.1, on the reverse strand, counting down.
TGTTTTTTTTTTTGCTATGACAGCAATTTCGCTTTCGCAGCCCATGTGTGGGCAGTTATATCCTCACTTTGTTTGTACATTAAAAAATATATTGCCTACTCCATACGGAAGTGAATTCTTCTTTTCTTCAAGGCTATTTTTAGACTAACTGACTACGACACTCAAAGTGTGCAGTGTGTGATTGAATCAGTCGACAATATGTAATCAGACAAACTGGTTCAGCTTGACGGACAGCAGGGGAAAACAGCCTCTGGTTACAAAAATAAAGCGTCATATTAGTGTTTCTCACAATGACTTATAATGGGAGCAAAGATAGCATTGTAATACTAAGTCAAGCAAAATAAAATGCAATTTCTTTTATTTATTTTTCTTTTATTTTTTTGCATCATATAGCTTCGTGAACGTTGCATGCTCTTATTTTGAATTTAGAATCCCTCACTTCCTGTTCCTCCGTTTTAAGTGCGTCTGTTTTGACGCAGCCGCAGAAGGTGAGGCTGGTTAAGATGTTTGTGGTTTCTTGTTGTTATCTTTTCTTGTCAAACTTGTTGGTGATCACACACCGCTCCTGTTTGCTCGTGGTAAACTTTACACAACTTACTGAACAGGAAGACAGACCTGAAACACAACGTGTGTGTCACCCAGTTTCCTTGAGATAGTTTGTCACACAGCAGCACCCATGGGATTTTGAGGAGTCGCTGTTTAATCCGGGACCTTTAACGGCGACTGTATTGTTAGGCTGAGATAGATGCCGCCGGGCGCATTAGCAGCAGTCAAGCGGATCACGTCGCTTTTGTGTGTGTACACAGCCCGCAGGTGGAGTTCAACACACACACACACACACACACACACACACACGCTCCATGCACCATGTGCTGCTCCTGACCTGCCGTAGACCAGCTGCTCAGCAGGGGTTACTGAGTAAACCTCCAATCTCTTTAATTACCTCCTTCTCGTGTAGATACTGTAAACTCAGTCCGAGCCGCTCAAAGACTCTTAACCCCAGTGTTTTATTATTTTTTATTATTAAAAGCTGGCCCAATAAACATTAATCACCATGATATTCCTCTATGGTGTAATTTTGGTAGAGTGCTCAAGTGGGCTGTCCCACTTTGAGACTTTCAATACACAGATTACCACAGCCAGAGTAATTCACAATAAACAATATTATCGTGATATCTAGGCCTATAGCATATTAAAAAAAATACAACTATAGTTTATTACTTAAATTCATATTTAATTTAGTTTTTTGTGTTTTCCACTATAACACCACACCCCTCATATTATCTGATCCTACTTTTTTATCTTCCATTTCAGCTAAAAGAGCTAAAACAAATCCCAAGAAGTTAGGCTAAGTTTTTTCATAATCTATTAAACATTAAGGTATGTTTGTAAGGTTGTAAATATAATTTTATTTCAACCTGATTTTGGACTGTAGGGCAGACAGAACGAAGAATATAAAATGTCACCTTGTGATGAATATTTTTCTCTATTTTCTGATGTTCAATAGACCAACCGATTAAACAGTTAATCAAGGAGACAATCCTTCTCTTGACCTTGAAATTTGAGTAAAAAACTCACCAAAGTTTAATTTAGTATCTGTTTAGTAGCTCCATATCACATTTGTTTTAGCCAGTTGTCATGGAATTGGAAAATTCAATTTTTTTGGTTTCCTGAGCAATTTAAGGACTTCTGGATGAGGAGGTTCAAAGTTCATTCTTGAACTCTGAAACAACTAACCTATGCTCCTCACAGGATTTTGATTGGTCAGAACCTCCAGGCAGGATTCGATAAAGCGGTGTCGTGTTGCATCTTCAGTGTAACATTGCTAAATCCTTTCATCAGCATCCAAACAGTGGAAGGTCTGCATGTTGTCAACTTGTACAGCGTAGTTTTGTGAGCTGCCATCATCTTGGTCCATTGAACGAAAAGTTTGCGATTTTTATCGATGATAATTTGAAAACCTTCTAGTATTTGCTCAGCTTGCTTAGAACCTCAACAGACATGTTATCAAAGAAAGTACCAAAAGCTACTATCCACAACTTTTGCTACTGGAAAAAAAACAAAAAAAGGGGCGATACAGTAAATAGAGGGTTGCATTACTTAAAAAGTCTTCAATGTTATAGAGCAAGACCAGAAATCTTTAAATATTTTGTTGTAATATTTTAAATCAAATGTTCTAAAATGTAATCCTGCATACTTAAAATGTAAATACCACGCTATAGAGCGAAACTGAATAGCCTTCGTCTATTGCATATAAAGAAAAACAAGAAAAAACGGACCGAAGAGGTGAATGAGCACAACAAGGAGACACAAAGCAAATTATTTTGTTAGAGCAACAACAGCTGACAGCCCAAAGCCTGGTATACACGCTGACACAGAGGACGGAGGTGATGACAGGAATAAATCAACTGCCAAGGCTGCTTTTCTCATTGCTCCAGTCTAATCTATTCAGTGGGAATATATGAGGAAATAATCCATAAAATCTGTAAAGTTAATTTCCTCAGAGACAACAGTATCAGCTCCTCCTTGATTTGCTGACCCAAACCTCACCTTGAGTGTTACTCTTTCAACACGAACATCATTTTTTACAGCGATACTTGTTCTGCTGCACACGCCTCAATTAGACCCTGCACTTTATACTTATCCAACACCTGCCTGACGGGCCGGTCTGTGTGCATCTGCTGCAGGTCTGTTTGTCTTCGTACACCTTTGTGCAACAAGAGTGTGTCTGCGTGTGTTCTCCCCCCTCGTGTTTGTTCAGATGGTTGAGGTCTAGCCACCATGGTGTCAGCACCTGGTGAGCAGAGCCGTTCTAGGGCCAGAGGAGGTGGAACTGTGGCTGTCAACTGTCTGACACAACCCTCTGTATACACCTCCACCACCAACGCTGAACACACACACATCCTTAGACACACACACAATACTTGCCGGCAAGAGTCAGACGCAGCCAGGCGCCGAAACAAACTGAGACAGAGTAAGATTGGCTTGCCTCAGATTGTTTTATCTTTTTGCATCATCTCTGTATCAGAGAGAGGCAAGACTGAGCCACACGCTGCAGAAAAGATCGATGACTCGGAGGGGAAAAACAGAAAAGCAGCAGACGTGATGGGAGAGGCCGTCGAGTGAGTGGTAAGAGACTGAAAAAGAGATAGCGAAAAGGAAATGACAAGGCAAAGAAGCGATAACGCGGACAGATAGAGGAAAGTGTTCGGGTCCCAAAACAGCTGCTATTTATATCTTCTTTTTGTATCTGACAGACGGTGACAAGATGCTCATAGACAAGTACACTGATTAGAGTCATGGAGTAGGGGTCACTGAAATAGGAAACGTGCCCTGCAGCCAGGAGGAGGTGCAAGTGAAGGCCTGAGTTCAAGGGAGGAGGGAAGAGAACAAAACAGAGGAAGAGTTTTTCCAATGTAGCCATCGCGTCTTTGCTGACAGCCCACATTTCTGCTCTAAGCTGCTGCGGTGATAATTTATAGACCTTTCACTAACATCTCGACTCTGTTATGATTGCACAGTAAACATGGCTCTGCTCGAGCGGATCCACTGTTTAATATAAAACAGAGTAATGACTGCTACACTTCCCATACTTTCCCTGTTCTTTCTTTTCCTGCTGCTAATTCTCTGCTCCAGTGTGTCTTTCGATGTTGCTTCCTGTTTGTTTTTTCGCTGGAGGTGTTGGTTATTACAGTATGTGGTTTTTCTGCTCCATTTATCCCAGGACCATAAATGCATGCTGGCTGTTTGGTCCCTAGGGGTCACATGCATACGTTTTGTGACGCACAGTGCCCGAATCTTGAGTCAGCTAATTCTGTGTGTGCTCGTCTTTGCATGTATTTACAGACGGCTCACATACTGTACAAGCGCCTTGGTTGTTTCTGTCTTATGTCATTTTCCTGACATTTATGATAATTTGTGTGCCTATTTCTGTATTCGTGAGTGTGTGTGTGATGCTCGAGTGGGAGAGTGTGTTCGTTGTTTATGGATTGTAAGGAAGTGTTAAGTGTTTCTGTGCGAGCTGCAGAGTGACTGGAGCTAGTAAAGCCATTTAGCAGCCCCTGGAGTAACCCTGGAGACTGCTGTGTTGACGCCACTCTGACTGCTATTACAGACAACTTTAAGAGGCTGTAAAACATTTGGCTACTTTTCCTCTCCCTCTCTTTCTCTCTCTGTCTTTGTGTGTGTGTGCGTGCTTGTCAGAGGAATTTGAAAAAGTCTGCCAGCTATTGTAACAACAACAGTAGCTGTTGTTACGATTAGTATCAGCTGTAGGTGCCCAAATAACCATGTCTTAAAACTTAAATACAGCGTATTTAGTGTTATTAAGAGGATGTGTATGTGTGTGTTTGTGTGCACACTCATTATTGTTGTAATGTTAGGTAACTGTTCGTAAACACAAATTAGGATAGTCAATCTAAGTGTTAACACAGTAGCCGACACAGGAACACACACGCTCATACATGCCAATGTGATGAGGGTTAATGAGTAGTTAGTGTGTTACAACCTCTTCTTCCATTCTAATGACCCTAGCGTGCACACACACACACACACTCACACTCACACTCACACACACACACACACACTTTGTGCTTTTTTAACGAGCTGACGGGGCAGAGCAGGTCCCCCCCTGCTGTCCTCACAGTCCCCCTGTGCAGTCGTTGTTGTGTGTGTGTGTGTATGAGAGAGAGAGAGCGATAGTGAAAAAGAGAGAGCGAGACACAAAAAAGGTGTCAAAGACACAGGCCTCAACATGTCCTATATCACTTACATCATGCAGAGCAGAGTGTGATTTTTTTTGTGTGTACAGTGTGTGTGTGTGTGTGTGTGTGTGTGTGGAGGGGGGGGGGGTGAATGGAGTCACACCCAGATTTCCATTTTTGCTAAGCTGGTTGTTTTATTATTAGTTTGTGGTGTGCATTGGAATATTTTTATCCACAGCAGGTTGATGGCTTGGCTCAGTTGGTCGATGCACCGATAGTCAGTTGGTCAAGCACTTTTGTCCTTGCTGAGTCAAAATACATTGAGATTTGGTGAATTTCAAAGAAATTAGGGGCAGACATTAATGCTTCCCAGATGAATCATAGGCAAATGATTTTTGTGAGTATCTGGCTTTCCATTTACAGCAACCAGCAGGTCAAATTTTACACTTACAGGATGCATTAAAACTAAGATACACAATATATTAATTAATATAACACACAATGGTCTCAGTCTGTACTACATATGTCCTTACAAAGTATGTACATTTGCATGCAGTATGCGCATAAACTGGACACACTACTTTGTCATAACACTGAACTTTGACCCTCAGAATAGCCAGAAAAGCACGCTGGCTTTCAAACTGCAATATGCAACTTGATGCAGTGAGACATCCTGGCATTTTTGGCGTGCTGCATTTAACATACCAAGACATGCTAAATCTTTTTCTGGCACACTAAATACTTTGGTTGTGTGGGAACGCACCCTTAGCTATGTAGCATGTAGCTATGTTTATTAGCACATTTATAACTTACCACATGCATTTTAACAAGACGGTATGAAAAGAACTGGATACAGTGTTGGAAAAGTGACTACCATGTATACAATTACCTGGATCTTTTACATCTATGTGCCCATAGAGCAGGCACACTAGCACTTCATTTAACCCCACCTGCCAACTGCTCGGTCTCTGGCTCATTCACATGAACAGAGGAAGGAAAATAACTCTGGATTTGGCTGTTAGTGAATTTTACAACTTTAGGGCCAATAAGATAATTGCTATTAACGTGTTTTGACCTGAAAGTTATGTACCAAAAAAAAAATTAGCAAGTGATTTACAGATGTCTCTTTCACAATGTAAAAGTCTTTTTGAACCCAAGTGCGTCACACACCCGGAAGTTGTAATTATCACTTCACAGCTCCAAAACAGCTGAACCCTAACAGTAACCCATGAACAGCTGAAAATTTAGTCAGACAAGCCTGAGATGTCCTATGATGGCATATAAACAAACCATTTTGTTTCATGTATAGCCTTTCCGTTGGCAACGTAATTTTTTGCTAATTTTTCTCTTTTTTCCTGGTGTGCAATGAGCATCACAGCCTCATGGGGCTGCGAGCATGGCCTTTTACTCGTGTTTATTCATTCAGTCATCACTTTTAAGAAACATTCCTAAAGGGAGTTAAATGTCTTAATTTGTATTTAGGGCTGTTGTGTGTTTCACCCTCCAACCTCCTGCTGTCCGGGGCAGCAGAGGTCAGAGGTGAAGGGTGAAAGGTCACTGTCAGAAACTTCCCCTCCCCCCAGACTCACCCCTGTCCCCGAAGCAGACAGAGCCGACTAGCAGAGAGACAGAGTGATGGATGGAGGGTTAACACTGCCGGCTGCCACACACACACACACACACACACACACACCCTCCCCGTCATCACCCTAAACCCTCCTCCTCCTCTTTCTACTCCCCCTCTAACCCCCTCAACCACCCTCCACCCTCCCAGGAGTGGGAGCCAAAAGGAGGAAGGATGAAGAATTAAGAGAGAAAAGAAAACGACAGAGAGCACAGTTTGAGAGAGAGAGAAGGGACAGCTAAGGAGAGAAAATGGAAAGATAAAAAGAGTGACAGAGACGAGAGAGGAGAGGGGGAGGAGGAGGAGGAGGAGGTAAGATGGAGAGGGTGATAGATGGAGAGGGAGGGGAAGGAGGAGGGGGGCGGTGGATGGAGAGGAGGGGGAGGAGGAGGAGGAGGAGGAGGAGGGGGGAAGTGGATAGAAAAGAGGTCACGTGACCACGTAGCAGCTGCAAGGCTGAGAGGGAGAGAGAGAAAGAGTCTCACAGAGGAGCAGAAAGACGACGAGCAGGAGGAGAACAGTGAGCGGGAGGGTGAGTGAGTCTGTTTGCATGTTTGAATTATGCCCACATGCATATGTTAGTATGTTTGTGTTTGTGAACGACATGGGTAAATATCAGAGGAATAGCCTGTGACAAAAGATTGTAGAAAAAAAGAAGAAAGACAGCAAGAAACAGAGAGGAGATTATGTGTGTTGGCTTTTGTTAAATAAGCTCCAGTATGCTGAGATAAACGAGAGAGAAGAGAGAAAGAGAAGAGAGGGAGGGGAGACGGGAAGGAAAGAGTGAGTGAGTAGAGAGGAAGGAGGGAGAGAAAGAGTCGATAGAAACTGTCTTATCATCTCTCCCTTGACTGCTGGGCTCAGCAGAGACAGAGATATAGACACACACATTCACACACACACACAGCCTGTCAGGATCTGAGCTTTTACTCTCTTCATCTCTCTTTCCTTTTCTGTCTGTCTGTTTCAGTTTCAATTTGCTTTTTTCGCCGTGACATGTAAATACACAAGTGTAGCCAAAGTAATAAAGGAAAATGGTGAATAAAGCAAAGGAAATAAATTATGAGTATTGTAGAAACAGGCAAGAAAAGAACGCTAAAACAAAACACACATCTGGTGTACAGTATTGTTTTCTGATGTATAAACACATACATGTTAACTTTATACATTGCACTCATTAAAAGTGTCACTCAGCAGTTAGATGAAGATTGACAGGTTATTTGTTATTTGTCTCGGTTGCTTTGTGGCAGCTGGTAACAAACTAAAGAAAACCTGTAATGGCTTTTTACAACACTTTGATAATATTAATCTCTAATGGTTGGTTTTAAATGTTTAAAACATGCAGATGAAATGTACAGATATGTTTCTCTGATGGTTTACACAAGCAACCACTGCCAATCTCCTCTTCTTGTTACTTTAAAATCTGGCTGTTCTTTTCCTCTCCCTCTCTGTTTCTCCTCACTCTTCCCTTCATATATCTTCCTCTCACTGTTTTACGCTCTGCGGCTTCCTCTGCCTGTTTTTGCTCACATGTGTGAAAGCTGGCAGGTAGAAGGCATCTGTAAATAATGTAATATACTTTCAATTAACAAACTCTTAGAGCTGGCCGCCCCTTTATTCTTTCATCTCTTCAAAAAAAAAATCCTCCATGTGATGAGCAGAACATTCAATAATGGTGTTCAATGTGCACGTATGAATTTTTCATGAGTGTGTTTACTGCTTTGGCTGTTTGTTTGCTCTTCCTGTGGCATGTGTGTGTGTGCACGTTTGAAAGGTGGTTGTGTGTGTGTGTGTGTTGTGGTGGTAATGAGGTCATTGCTTTAGCAGGCAGGGGGGCTGCTGGCTAATTCCAGCTGTAATTAACATTAGTGGGTCAGTAAGAGGGTGAAGACAAAGGTTACGCTAACTATGTCCGCTCCAAGTTTCTCCACTATTCAGCAGATCAATGGGTTTGCTAGTTATCTGTGTGTGTGTGTGTGTGTGTTAATTTGTTTGTGTGCATGTTTGCATCTGTGAGGGTGTAAAACTGCAGTGATACTTAATGTTTGCGTGTAGACACTCCCAAGGTCTTAAGATGTGTTGGCTGGCTCCCTTGAGGAAATGGACATGTGTGCGTTCATGTGTGTGATTTGCTATTAGGGTCACCGCTCTATTTGACACAGCTCTACTCCCTCCACTTTGTCTGTAGTGGAGCTGACCCACGCGTATGTGCTCACTATGATGTCCAGACACAAAGGGAGAAACACACACACATGCACACACACGCACACACATTTGTCCATTCTCTTTGAGCGCTTGTGTACGAGTTTCATTCATTCAAGATAAATGAGATACCAACTGTGTTCAAACACTGATGCATGTTCTTACAAAATGATTCAAAGCTACATTTTCTACTGTTAGAAAGAGGCGGTAATCTAATGTCCTGGTCGACAAAAGAATCAGACTTTTTCTAGCTGGATTGTTTTATTGAGAGATATCAAACAATAAAAGCGTCATGGTGGAATTTATTCACATATCAAAGCTTCTCACATATTTACTCCCACTCTCCTCCTCAGGTATGAACCATGAGTCCAATAAATCACCATCATTAGGAATGATCTCCACGGCAACTCGCACCACGGCTACTGTCAGTCCCCTCAGCCCACTAACCAATGGGAACGCAGTTGCCCAATCTGCAAACTCCGGATTCGCTGCTGCCCTGCGTAAACTGGCCAAACAGGCTGAAGATCCCAGAGGTGGGTGATCTAACCTCTTTGGAAACTTAGAGCTCCTGCAGTGGCTTCAGGCCCTGGAGACACACACACACACACACACACACACATGCGCGCGCGCACACCCAAAAAGAACCACCTCTACACCTGCTGTCAGGTTTGTTCAACATCCTTTAATGTATCTGAATGTTTTCTTGGTTTCTGTCAACTTTAAACTTTGAAACTGAGCTGTCAATAAAGGAATAGTTCACCTTTTAAGAAATACACTTATTTCATTTTCAAAAGGAGAATAAGCTTAAGCCCTTCTAAAACTGTCATTTGTTATTTTTACACTTTGATTTGTAGACAGATTAAACAAACGAGACATGTTAACATGTTAATCTATCACTCAAACCCTGTCGCCTAAAAATTAGGTTAAGGCACCAAAACTATGTGGTTAGGTTAAGTAAAAGATCATGGTTTGAGTTAATAGGAGTATGTTTGTTACATAAAATAAGAATAACTCGATGTTGACGTTTAGTTTACCATCACGGGCCTCCTGGCTGAAATGTGTTTGACCCATCCATCCACCCCAACCATCTTCATGTTTAGATATCTGTGAACTTTGAGTAGAAATGTTTTTGTGAAACATCAAGAATAAATGTGATCCGGGAGAAAATCTGTTTCCCTCAAAACGTGATTGACACTGCAGTTAAGTTGCATGGGAACATACTTTTTAGGAGCTGGTTTATCAGTGCTGATTAGGCTGACCAGGCTACCTGTTTCCCCCCTTTTCAAGTCTTTCTGCTAAAATAAGCTAAGCTAAGCTAACCGTTTCTTTGCGGTAGCTTCATATCCACATCACAGAAAGGTTTCAATCATCTCATCCAACTCTAAAAAAAAGCAAAAAAGCATGTTTCCCAAAATGTCAAACTGTTCCTTTAAGACGTGAATGAGGTATTAATGACAGGAAACTGCACATTGTATTGCAACACAGTGCCAATAATTGTACAAGCATATTATTTTACTGACTAAGGTTATGTTTTGTGGATTAATATGAAACATTTTACTGGCCGGTAGCTCTCCTCTCGTGTGTGTGTGTGTGTGTGTGTATATCTGTATTTGTGTGTGTGTCCTCACTGAGCTCATTGGTGTCCTAATGAAGGTGTTGAATAAGAGCTGACCTATCCTGACCTCTCTCTCTATGTCTCTTCCTTCATTCATTTCCATTCATCTCCTAATAATGAGAATCTAATTACAGCCAATTATAACAAGCTCTCTCTCTCTCTCTTTCTCCATCATCATCTCATTTTCTCTCTCTCACTCTCTCCCTGTAGCTCTTTCTCTACCTTCGCCGTTATATGAGCTCGTTCGTCCCCACCTTCTCTCCATCTCATTATTTCCTCCTCTTTCCTTCCATCTCTGAATGTGTTTGCGTTTCTGCGTGTCTACTGGTTACTGAGTGTTACAGTAATAGCGTAGCGTGAGTGTTAGAGGCAACACACACATACTCTCTCTTTATCACATTTAACACCTCCCCCTTCGCCGTGTCACACCCCAGACTCTTTATAACACCTTCGTTTGTGACATCCTTCTTTCCTTCGCTCCATATCTGATTTTTTTTTTATCAGCTTGCACACATATAATTGACACACACACACACACACACACACACACACACACACACACACACATTCATCTTGCACCATTTCCCTCATTTCTTCTACCTTCTGTACTTTTTTACATTTTCCTTTATTTCTGTCACATTTTGTCTGAAATGCTTTTCATCAAAATGATTGAATCACGGTTTACCTCGTCAGAGGCCGGCACACTGACAAAAGTTTTTCTTTTTCTTGCACCATCTGTTTTATGTCACGAAGGGGATTGTTTGAAATCTTTTTAATCTGATCAGCCTTCTGATAGCTTCACTTTATTCCAGCGTCTCCTGCTGTTATTAAACCAGTCTCCCCTCTTCAGGTTCTGCCATCAGCGGTGAGTCTTCTCCAGTCTCTTCCCCGGCCACCAGCCACAGCTCGCCAGTCACCACCCCTAAGCGGGGCTCATTAGGGCCCCTCCTGGGCCAGACCAGGGGCCACGGTGTCCCCAGCACCCCTCCGGTAGTCACCATTGCCCCAACCAAGACCAGCAACGGCCTGTGGCGGGCCGACGGACGACAGGTAAGACACGTTGTTTGTCAAACCACCGTACACGCTGCTGCTCCACACAAATTTGAGACATCTCTCGCTCTATGCATCTGCACTTTTTGTTCCTGTGTCTTGCTGTTTTCTCCCTTTCTCATTCCTCTCTTTCACTTAGCTTTCTCTCAGCACAGATAAGTCGTCTGCCTCTTTCTGTCTCCTTTATCCGTCCTGCTGCTCTACCCTCCATTAAAGAAATAGTCCCAGTGCTTGTCAACATCAAACTGTCAAAGCCAGCAATACCTCTGTTTCTTTCTTTCCATCCCCCTCTCTCTTCTTCTCTGTCTTGTCTCATTCTTTCGTTTTCATGCTTTCACCCCTCTGACTCACCCCCTCTTCCTCTCACTAATCAGTCCATGTCTTTTTCAGCAACACATGAGGGGTTTGTAAAGAAACACTGGAGGCTGCAGAGACTGGCACCTATTGTGTTCAGCTTCCTGCAGTGTGTGTGTGTGTGTGTGTGTGTGTGTGTGTGTGTGTGTGTGTGTGTGTGTGTGTGTGTACTTGACCCTTCACCACAAAAGGCTTAGGATGTGAAGAGGCACCAGTGTATGTGTGTGTGCGTCTATGGATGTGTTTGCTTGTGGGTGTGCGAGCAAATTTAAGGTGGGGCGAGGGACCAGGCCCCTCACACAATGCAGGGGTTAGCCCCCACAGTAGCCACTTCCCCCTGGATCAGAGCTGCCTTTCTCCCCCTTCACAAAGACCACTCTGTGGCTCTGCCTGCCTGGGGCTCCCATTCAGACATTCAGAGAGAAAGAAGGAGGGAGGGAGGCAGGAAAATAGAGAATAGGATGTTAAGAAAGGAGGGGAGGGAGAGTAAGAATGAGCAGGAGAGTGACAGAGAGAAGAGAGAGGGGTCTAAATCTTTGCGTATATTCACCATTTGTCCTAACTGTATGCAGCTTGTCCTAGAAAGGGGCGATTTAAGCTTAAGAAACAGACTGTGTGTGTTTATTGCTACATCTGTGAAGGCCGTTGGCTGTCTGCGGGGTCAGAGGTCGAGGAATATGGTGGCTGCTCTCCAGACCCTCTGTTTGTCATCTCCCCTTCTCATTTTGAACAGTGGAGATTGCTGAATGATAGAGTGAGAGAGAGAGATGGCCCCGTCACTGGCTTGGATCTGCTTTCCATGAGTGGCACATTCAAAACTATTCAAACATATTCAAAGCACAGATATTTCACTGCAAGTCTAGTGTACAACAACTAAGGTAGCAGCTCGGGTGTTGCTGGGAGAAGTGATTTGTTACTGGTTTGTCTGTGGTCTGTCTGACCTGTGTTGTTGTAGCAACAAGATTTGACATATTATACTGGAAATATATGTTTTATTCGTAATATATGGTCAAAGGTTTTCTTCTTAATACTGGAGAACTCAGTGTCCCCAAAGACTTTTTTTTCACAACGTTAGATTTTAACCGCACTAGCAATGTGTTGACCAGTGGAAAAGTCAGTCCAACACTTTAATTATTGGATGTATTGTTGTTAAACTTGCACAGACACTCGTGGTGATCAAAGGATGAGTCCGAACTGTATCTTGACTTTTCATCCAGTGCCATCATTGGGTCAAAAGTTTAGTTTGTTCCAAAATGTATAAAAAAAGCTGCAAACCAAAGACATTAATTCCCATGACCCTCAGCTTTACATTGAGTTGGAAAGCTTATTTGTAAATGTAGCAAGCTTACACCCTTAAACAAAGACTGTAAATGAAGATGGATGACACGTCTACCCACTACATCCCACTGTTAAAAAATGAAGCCAAAATATCCCAGATACTGGATACTGGTGGAGCCATTTCAATCATGACGTTATATCCCCTTTTTATAGCATCATATAGCTAATTAAAACCAATCTTACTTTTTCTTTACTAACAGTTAAGATTGATAACCACTACCTACAAGTTTTGGGAAGAATGTATTTGACTTGTACTTTGTACAATGGCCCCGCCCACTTAACGTGGGCGGGGCCATTGAGATGTTTTGACTTAACTTTTGAGGAGCTGTCATGCCGTCCATCTTTATATACAGTCTCTTTTTATAATAGGATGATGAACAAGGCAAATATTATACCTGCTAAACATTAGCATGTGAATATTTTCATTGCAGGTTAGTGTTCTGATGTTATCATGTCGCTCAAAGCAACATTGGGCAAAAACAGCCTCAGAGAGCTGTTAGCACGTCGTCTCTTATGCTTGTCCAAGTTGATTCTTGGTGTTTTGCTTCTTCAGAATTTTCAGACAGAGAGTAGGAAATGACACGACATATTAAGCAACCTGGGACGGAGCCAAGCCGAGAGCATAGTCACATGATTTGCATCTTTGCCAAGTGTGACACTATTTCCTTTAAATTTATATGCAAGTCTGGAAAACATGTGTTTGTAACGTGAGCTTTTATCCCATGACTGCTTTTGTCTGGTGGTGATTTGAAGGTTGGCATTGTGCTATAAGCAATCAAGGACATTGCGGCGACCAAATCCTTTAAGTGGGAAGCTCTAACAGCAAGACTGAGTGAGCGATGAAGGAGAGAGCAGTTGGCCAGATATCAGGATCATCTTTCCACTTTGATCTTGACCTGTTATGACATATCAGACCCACTTTTCCACTCCGCTGAGCCTCTGGGTGCAGCTTGGGGGCTTTTATCCAGTAGCCCCCTCTCTTTTCCCTCTCCTCTTCTTCTGAACTTTTTTCTGCTCAGTTAAAATCCAGCACATACTCAAACCCCATGGATATACATAGTAATATCTGCAATCACACTGTCTGCCTCTCTGTCAGGTTGAGCCAAGTGTTCAGGGACTCAGTAGGGAGCGGGTGGGTGCTGAGAACACCCAGCCACAACAGGATAAGAGGACTCCGCCCACCCATTCACCACACCCCCTGGCTCACCCCTTTGGCCTCACCCCCAGCTCTGTCATGCAGGACCCCAGAATACAGAGCCTTAGGTAAGTGCAACACACTCATAGTTTGATTATATGTATTTGTATACAAGTAAAGTTAATTATAACCCCTTAAAATCTACATACAAAACAAATTTGAAAACATATAAGCAGTTTTATATTATTCCTGTGTGCACTCCCTCTGCAGTTTGCCCGGCCAGATGCACCCCGTGGTTCCCTCGGGTGCCGTCCCAGAGGAGTACCTGAGAGCGCTCCGGCCCTTCGCCACCTCAGATGACCTCCGTCTGACCTCTCTACCGCTGAGTCTGGACCCTGCTGCCGCTGCCCACGCTGCAGCTGCTGCTGCTTACTATCATCCTGCCTACCTGCACCACCCACTGTCCTTACCAAGGTGACAATAGCACCTGAAACTGTCGATCTTTAATCACTCAAACCCATGTTCTCTTGTTTTAGTTGAAGTTTTAAACTAGACATTTGATTGATTGATGAAAAATTGATAATTTCTCTCATTAGTATATTTTATATTGTAAAGTGCTGGAACAAGCAGTTAGCGCTTAAAGTGCATGTCATGTTGTTAAAGAGCATGATTTATCCAACCAAGTATATGTGCTAGCGAACTAACACAGTTTTATCCAACCAAGTTGGAATTTTGAAGAAAGTTAGTGAACAAATACGTAATTATAGAACTCAGTGGATTTACCAAGGTGATACTAACCAGTTATAAACATTCCATCTTTTGATTTATTACACCTAATGAGGTTATGGTCTCAATCGCTAGTTTCAAGTCTTCTTCAGTGCAGCATGGTGTTAATTTTGTAAATCGAAAAGTAGGGTGTACCCAGTGTCCTTGGGCTCTCAGTCAACTTCATCCTCTTGCCCAAATGAAGTCACTTCAGGTCCTCAAAATAACAAGAAGGCGACTGCCGAAATGCCAAACTCAAGGCTTTAAAACAGTAGTCCACAAACCAATGGATGACATCAGTGTCCACTTCTTTGATTCAGCCTGTGGGCATACTTCTGTAAATACGTTTTCACTTGCTAACCACTTTCAAAATGCTTATCTGCATTTTTCTTTCTGATTTCAAATTTTGTTTAGATTACCATAAAAATACCTCATACAACCCTTCAACACCCTTTCACCTTCACTGCTGCAATGCATGCTTTACATATCAGATCATCATTAACCTTTCCCTCACTTGGCCTGTCTGTTGGCCTGTTAGTCTGACTGGTTTGTCCCTGTCCATCTGTCTGTCACAGGATGGAGGAGTCCCTGTGTCTTTCTGCGCTGCGGTCGCAGTTCTACTCTGTGCCTGCAGGGGGCGCCTTCTCCCCACTTCACCCTTCTGCCCTCCACTTGCACCTGCCTGGAGGCCGCTACCCTGGAGAACTGAACCACACAGCAGCGCTGGCTGAGAGGTAACACACACACATGCGCTCTCTCTCCCTCCCTCTCTCTCTTTTCTCCTCGTCTGCAGGGCTGTGTAATCTCTCTCTGCAGGGTAGGCACAGGTTGCTGAGTGTGTGATATTTTTAGCACAACACCCCACAGTGCCTCCTATACACTCATCACACACACTGCCCTTCACACACACACACACACACACACACACGTCACGCATATATGCAAGTCTTTAAATCTCACACATAAGGAAGCCTTTTACCCCCTCATTCTTTCTTCCTCTCCATTTTCTTTGAGCACTTTGAGTTCCTTTCTCGGTTTCACAATACACATTGTTTCCCTGAGGCAAAATGCACGGGGGAAATGTTTGTGTTTGAAATGGATGGTATTTATCGTCTGGTTCTGTAATGGCTTCTGCGTATCCTGTAGGTTTGTTTGTGTGCTATTGATTGCTGCTGAATGTATTCTGTCGTATGTGTGTGTGCGTGTGTGTCCTTTTCCTGTGGATACCTATTAAGTGTTCATCTGCTCTTGCTCAGTCATGCTGTGTATGGATTATTTTCCTCATGGTAAGTGGAGAGTGTGTGTACATATTTGTGTGTGTTTGAGCAGAAATGTTTGCGTGAGGTTCACCAGTGTGTGGTTAATATCTGTCTCATGTTGGGTGTTGCATCTCTCACCTTCTCCCCCTGTGTGTGTGTGTGTGTGTGTGTGTGTGTGTGCATACTTGTCAACCTCCCCCACAGGCTACAGATGGAGAATGAGCTCCGCCAGCGAGAGAGAGAGCAAGAGCGTGAACGAGAGAAAGAAAGGGAGCGCGAGGCAGGGCTGGAGCGAGAGCGGGAGAGGGAGAGAGAGAGGGAGGAGGAGCGGGAGAGAGAGCTGGACAGACAGAAGGAGAGGCAGAGGGAGAGACAGCAGCAGATGGTCAGAGCGGCCGAGAGCCACTACCTGGCTGAGCTGCAGGCTCGGAGGGCACCACCGGAGGACAGGGCCAGGCCAGGGGAGAGGCTGACCCCGAACAGACTGGGTAGCTACACACACACACCCACACACACACACACACGCGCGCACACACGCAATCATGCATGTGTGTACACATGCAGACACATACACAACCAGATACACAGTGAAACTTGTAAATGGTATTCTGTTAAAATCCCAGCACAGTGAAAAACAACATGAACGAGGAAACAAAGTTTAACTCCTGGTATTCTGAGTACAGATGAGTGAATTTTACTCATTACAAATCAAAGGGCAAGAGAGGAACTTTTCTATAGTTTAGATTTTTAATAGATGTAAATCATAACCTTTTTGTCCTGCAACTGTGATGCCTAATAATGCCAGTGTTGGTTAGAAAACGTGCCTGTACAACACTTTGGCACTGGCCAGATTGCAGTGAAATTTGGTATGGATATTTCTGGCCCCCAAAGGACAATTACTTATGATTATGGTAACACAGCACAACTATTATGCCAGAATTTCCATTTGTATACAAGAAATATCACAGTCTTTTGGGCCAATTTAAATGTAACTTAAAATCTGCTTTCCAGAGCCGGCGTCACCCTGAGGCCAAAATGTCAACTCTGCACACGATATCTCATAATTTAAACTGAGGCAGACTGTTGTGGAATTTGCTGAATGCAGTCATCTCTGTGAAATGTTGAATACTTCTGCTTACAATGACCCTGTGACCTATACAACAGTGAGTCAGGGTGTGAAGTATACTACATATGAATATTGGTTAATGTGCTTTTTCTGTTTTTTTTTGGATGCTTTCCCTTGTGCCACATTTACATTCACACTATTGTAAATGGATAAAGAGGAAGACCCACTGTGGTTCATAGTGCAGAAGTCAGTTGTGCAGAAACAGTAAATGCAGTTGGTGTGGCACACAGAAAATGTTTCACTCTGTGCAAGATGAGCTATGTCAGATGAATTATAAATAGAATACTATGTACCGGATCATAGAGCCAGTTTTGAGAAAATATCTTTATTTCTTACCATCCCAACTGCTACGGATGATAGGGCTTTGTTTTCTCAACAAAATAATGATACTAGTACCCTTAGAGCGAAACAGAGACTTGGAGTACTTCATTTGAGTCCCTTCTTTTTCTACTTCATTTGATATCCATCATATGAATGGAAGCTTTCTGTTGTGTAAAATGCCACCACCTATCCAAATGATTTTTTAAGTCAAAATATTACATGCTGATCTGACAGCTCCTTTATATTCACCACACTTGACTTTAATACACTGGCAGTTGTAATAATTTAAAAATCCTCAAACTATGACTGTTCTGTTCTCATGAACATTGCAGACTGCTGGCTCAATTCAAACTTTTAGCCTTTCTAAGTTTCTTTCTTCAATATAGAGCAGACCAATCTGTTGGGTTTAATTATTGATTACAGATAAATACACACGGAGGTTTAGGTATTTAATTTGAATAAGATGTGAGTGTTTAAGAAACAACACTGTATGCATTTCTTTTCAAACTTTTAGTTTAATTTTTTGTTTGTGTCTATCCTTGTCAGAGTTGCAGTGTAAGATACTGAATAATTTCTTTTTTAAAAAGTCTACACACACATAGTGCTGTCGGTATAACACCTGCAATAACTACTTCATGGTTTTCAAACTCCACTTTTATTCCAGATAAATCCAAGGACTCAGAGCACCCAGGTTTCCCAGCACCCAAACCTCTGTCCCTGCAGCCTGGTCTTCACTCCTCCAGGGGCTCTATCCCACACCCTGTGCCCAGCCTGGTGCCTTCTCACCTGGGGAAGCATCATGCCTCTGCTGGGGGGATGCATGGAGCTCTGGCAGCCGCCATGATGACTCAGAGGGCCAGTGAGTCGGCGTGGTTATCTCGACAACGAGGGCAAGGGCAGGAGAGGGAGGGTCTGCCCGAGATGGGCCTCAGGTCACCTGGGAAAGGGGTGGAGCTGAGGAGAGACAGCCACAGGTAAATTTAAAAAAAAAGCCAAAATAATTCGTTTTAGGAATGATTTTCTGCACTGTGGTGAGACTTTTAACCAAAGTGAAATGTAATTTAGCTTTTTTTCCCCTTAACAGAACCAATTCAATCCATCACAACCCAGGCAGCAAAGATGGGCCTCCCTGCCTCGGTGCTCCACCTCCCCTTATCTCCCCTAAAGGTCCTCATCATCCTCCTGCCCCTCCGACTACACTGTGGAACCCGGCCTCTTTTGTTGACACCCCCGCAGACTCGCACAGAAAACTGAACGCTCCTACACCACCAAATCGGCCGCCTCCGGGACTGACCAGAGCCGACAGGCCCCCCCTGAGCTGGGGGGAGAAGCTGGAAGAAGGAAGCAGGAGGAGGGCGGAAGGCACGGAGAGGTTCACCTCACTGAGGGGAGCTAGTTTACAAGAAGCAGGTTCCTGGAACAAGGGAGAGCAGGACAGAGCCATCCAGAGCCTCTATCACCGGCACCACATCAGTAACCTCCATCAGAGATCCTGTGCACCTCCGTCTATTCCCGGTACCTGTGTTGACCTGGTGGGACGGTGTCAGGCAGCCTCTCCCTCTCCGGTGAGAGAGCGACAGAGTCAGCTGCCAGACAGCATGCTGGTGTACGATGAGGTTCTTCAGCAGCACCGCCGCCTGCTCAGCAAACTGGACCTGGAGGAGAAGAGGAGGAGGGAAGCCAGAGAGGGAGGTGAGCAAGACGATAAAGAACGAAGAGGCACAGGGGTGGTGTGGTGGGCAGAAGAGATGACTGCATACTCCTACAGATTCTTTATGATGAAAAATAATTTCTCTCTTGCTCTCCTCTCACCAGGTTATTATTGTGACCTGGACGAGTCATATGATGAGAGTGATGAGGAAGAGGTGAAAGCACATTTGAAGAGAGTCATAGAACAGCCTCCACTGAAACTGGACACATCCTCCGAGGTGCATTAACATCACTGACTTTATATTCACATATAAGGTTTGAACATGTTTGTTAGAATGATAATCACCTGTGCAAATGTCTCTCCCCAAAGAAAGTGGATTTTCTGCGTGTGTGTGGTCTGACCACGCTGGCCCAGCGCGATGAGGTTTTGGCACGAAAGAGGAGGAAGAGGAGGAGGATGATGAGAGAGCGCAGCCTCTCTCCGCCAGCAGTTCGGGGCAAGAGAAAACCTTCTTCACCTTCAACACATACAACTCCCTTAACTACCCCGTACTCTGCCGAGCAGATGGACAGCGCCCCCGAACTGGATGAGAAAAAAGACTTCCTCCTTATGTTCAACCTCTCCCATGTCAGCCCACAGCAGAGGAGAGGTAACAACCTGTTTAGCATCCACACACATCCTACGTGCTACTCTGCTCTCTTCACAGTTGTTCCGGTGATTCCCCGTAGAAAATACCACACTCTGTTTCTCGCAGTTTCGTTATTTACCGAGGCTGTAGGAGGGGTGAGAAGAAAATAAAGTTAGGAATATCGAGAGGAGGTTGTGGCAGGATTTTCTACCTTCTCCACAAGCAGTGGAGAAAAAAAATATGTATGGATTATCCATCTACTTTATTTTTAATGTAAAAATGTAGATATATGCATTTTCAAAATGGGCAAAATCAAATATTTTTAAAGATTTTCGCTTTGACCACAGTGTATATATACTGTATGAGGGAGAGTTTTTATAATTTATGTCACAAATACAGTAAATCTGCAACAAGTACTACTTTCAATTACTTTTTTTCTGGGAATTTGGCTTTATATTTTATTAGTTTACCCATTTATATATACATAAAAAAACATAAAACAAACCACATACAAAATTAGATTTTTCAAATACGGCTTGCAGGGTAAACTCTCTGTTGTTTAAATGTTTATTGTTAATTTTTTGCCTAAAGGGACTCTGGTGCATAATCAGTAGCTCATTTCCACCCTTCTTTTAATTTCCTGTTATAAGAAGCATTTTCTCCTCTTTCAGCACCACCAAAGGACCTACTTAACTATAAACTACAGTAACAAGCTTTTAAATTAATATGGACATTAAATCTGAGTGAAAATCTGTATAAACTGCTCCTCCTCCTTTATTTGAGAACTGAACTGAAACCTTGATTCATGTGTGGGACCACGGTCTGACTGTGATGATGTTGTACTGGACATTACCTCAAGTCACCCATTTTCTGATCTTTTTTTCCAGCAGTTTTTTGTGCTACTCAATATTTTAAGTCCCTATTTTCAAATATGAATGACAGGTGTTCTCATTCTGTCTTTTTCTCTGCAGATAAGGAGAGGACAGAGGAGCTGCTGAGGGCCATTCAGAGGAAGACTGTGACATTAGACACCCTTAGATATAATCCTTTGCCTCTGTGCAAAAGTCCTCCCGCTCCCTCAACTGGTAAGATACACACAGACACTTACAAATGCACACAGCTACATGTTATATGTGCGTTTAAAGTGCCAAAACTCTTTCTAAGGAAGTGTACAAATCTGTTTTTAGGTGACTCTTCATCAGCCCCTCTGCCGAGTCAATCAAATGGACATCTGTACCCTGAGTCTCCCAGCCCCTCCCCTCCCTACTCACACAAACCCAAACATCTCCCCCATAACGACACATTCAAGAGCTCCATGGACACCCACGTGCCCCGCATCCCTCCAAGCTTGGCCCCTCATCATGAAAAGGCTGAATTTATGGAGGCTCAGCCAAACAGGAAGCTCCATGGCCTCCAGAACGGCATTGCTGCTTCTCCTCAGAAAAAGGAGTCCAATCCTGTGCAGAACGGACGGAATCGGCCCTGGGAGAGGTTCACACCTGAGGCCTTCGCTCAGCACTTCCACCAGGCCGTGCTGCAGTCCACACACAGCACACTGCAGAACAAAGGTTAGCCACTCAGTCCCATAGGTGCATGACCATTAGGCTTGATTGTGAATTTTAAAATGACAGTATTCTGCCACCTAGTGGTGTTTAAGTGTTATATCCCAGCAGTTGTAAATGTAGATTAGTAACCACATTTGCTTCTCATGAGGTACTAAAAGTAGCTTCAAAGACTGACTTTTTTGCGTCACTCTTTTCTTCTAAGGAGCATCAAATGAGGCCGGCTTGAAGGCGGACCGCTCGTTGCCTCACAACGTCTCTCAGCTGAAAGGTTCAACTCTTAACCATGCCCCTCAGCACGCACACATCAACGGCCATCATTTCCATTCCCTTGTAGCCAGCAGGGACACGCCAGGACTGCGGGAAAACCTGTCTGATGAGGATGAGGAAGAGTCTGGTCAGGATGAGGAAGAGGAGGAGGAGGAGGAGGAGGAAATGGAAGAAGCTCCAAGGAAGTGGCAGGGTATTGAAGCTATATTTGATGCCTACCAGGAGTATGTGGATGGTGAGTCAAGTTTTTGTTACCCTAGAAAAAAGATCTGAATTTATTTTTTGGATGCAAATCAATTATTAGATGTTAGATGTTTTGTATTTACATTGGTATCAGTACAGTAGTTTTGATGCAGACAATAAAAACAAAGAGTTCCAGAAAACTGCCTATCCCAATTTTAAGCTTGGTTTACACTTTACTCTCATCGTTTATGTGAACGAGTTAATAGAATGGATATAATTTTGTGGTATCTGTTGCTTTCTACAGAATGGAGTATAGAGAGGCAGGTTCTTCACAGTCAATGTAAAAGACTTGAAGCACAGAATTACAATCTGACCAGAACTGCAGAGCAGCTCTCTCTTAACATGGGGGTAAGTATCAGAAAATATATCTACATACAGATATGTGCACTTTTAATCATTTAATGTTAGTGTTCCTATTTTCTGGTTACATGATCTGTTTGCTAAGTGATGCAGCCTAGTGCCTTGAATCTGTTATGAGACTGATGTCCGTCCTTCATTTGTCAGGAGCTGGTGAGTCAGAGGCAGAAGGTGAGAGAGGAGAGAGAGAGACTGCAGGCTCAGCTCGAGCACTTCAGGAGGTGTTTGACACTACCTAACATTCACTGGGGCAGGGGGCAAGTCAACGGCCACACGCCGAGGTGACCTCTGACACCAACTCCCTGACGGATACGCGAAGGAGCAGTAACAAGAACAAGACGGACTGGAGCCAGACCACTCTCTGCACTCGAAGCACTTGAAGGAACCAGTCCTTGTCTTGTTACGCCTTCTGGCCAATCAGTTATGTTACTGTCTGGTTCCAGATTCAACTGAATACCTGCCATGTTTGCCGCGGTAAACATAAACCATGGTGACCATATAGTGTGGGCATTCCCGCTCTCTCTCATTCTGCCCATGGATTGTAACAACACTGTGTAGGCAAAACAGCATCTTTGTCAGAGTAACGCTTACCACTCCCACTAGTCCCAGAGTTACTTCTGAAGGAGCAGTGTTTAGGTTTTTGGGGGGATCTACTTGCAAAAATGGAATATAATATTCATAATTATGTTTTCACGTGTGTAATCACCTAAAACTAAGAATCATTGTGTTTTCTTTAGCTTAGAATGAGACCGTCATAGATACATAGACAGCAGGCCCTCTTCTGCAGCACCATGTTTCTAACCCAAGCCCAGATAGAGCTTTTATTTTCTGCCCGAACCTGATTGTGTCTGACATGACCCTCCAGGTTCCGGCTGAGCTGGGCTTTAATTTCTCAATTTTCCCCCGGGTTTGAATCAGGTCGGATAATTGGAAATTTGCTGACTTTAATTTACGTAAGCTTGTAATAAATATTTTAATATTACATGTTTATTATTTTTTGATAATTTGGCCTTGGGCACAAACAATGCTGCCATGGTTAGGGGTTGTGTCCAGCTTAGACAAGAACTATGTGGGATCATGTCAGGTCCAGCCTGATATTTTGACCCATAGCTCTAAGCCCATAAAAAACAAACCAAACACTGACTCAGTAGAGAGGGCCTTTTCCTATTACATTACCTGAAGGCTGTAGTAGGTTCTTCCACATGTTTGGAAAAGTAGGGAAGAGGAGGGTTATTCAGTTGGTGGCAAATTTCAACCTCACCACTAGATGTCACTAAATCCAACACAGTGCTCCTTTTAGCTCATATCATATACATTTTTGCATAAATGGCATTGATCCGTGATGTATCACTCAGCACAAATCTGTAGCCTCTCTGGACAGAAATGAGAAGAGACTAAGCGGTCACTTGGTTGCTACTCAGAGAATGAAAATTGAGTCAAGGAATCAAAGCACACCTCAGGCCTTAACTTGATAGGATGCACTTGAAGTATAATTGGAGGAAATACTTGACCGTCCTCTGTGTGGTATAATGTTGTAATGTGTACTTAGCACCGTATCTGGCAGATGCAGCAGTTTGTGTGCTGATAAAGCTTCTGCAGAGGGTAGGAAACATCTAAAAGATATTATCTATATAATGGCAAATAGTATCAATGAAGTTTTTTGAGGTTTAATAAATTTTCCATTGGTAATGTCACTTGTGATAGAAGAAGAATTTTGTATGTTTTATTGTTTTAACAATCTCTTGTGGGAAGCCATACTGTTTGTTTTGTTTGAATCACTGCTGGTCAGACTAAAAAAAAAAGTTTAGAAAATGAAGGATATTAGGGCAGTTGTATTTGAAAAATGTTACGTGATGTCAAAATGTTTAGGGGTTGACCAAGATGCACTGGGGGTGGAAGGCAACATGGCAAATGTCAGAATTTGTCACACAGCATTATCAAGTTGTCATGACGTTTGCGCAGATGGTTTATCCCAGAGTCTGTCCCTCCTCATGCCTAAAAATGTTGATAAAACTTGAAGAGAATAAAAGTTGTGATATTTTTAAAAGACCTTTTAGACATTCTACACCTTTTCTTTATAATTGGCATCACTTGAGTGAGACAACAGTTCTTTTAGAGATATTGTCCAACCATACAAATGTTTTCAACTATTTGAAGGTCATTTTTGCTATTTTTAAAAACAATGTTAAATGATTTGTCAAGGACACCTAAAAGCCAAATTATTATTCAGTTCCATTTCAATACTGTTAAAACTGATAAAATCTTTTCACTTGATACTCGTAGAGCACTTGAAACAAATCTCTAATGGTTTATAGATTACATAAACATCAGAATGACAGTTTCCCTCTGTGGATAACAATAAACTACAACTTCTCTTTTGATTATTTTTTTTGTGTACAACCCAGATAAAACAAATGTCACAAATTCATAATTTCTGCCCCTTTCCCTCTGAATTTTTAATTCCCAGGTCCCCTTTCCTACAAGCACAAGCTACAGTAGCAACCACCATACTCTCCTGTGTCAGCTGTTCAGTCTCCTCTACAAACTTTCTGTGGAAACCCGCATATTTGTTTCAATCAGTTGTCATGTAATGTATAATTTGGGCTGTAAAAATTGTGATGAATTATTTATTAACATATATTGCTGTACATTCTGATGGAAATTTACATTAAAATATTTGTAAAATGTCTTTAATCTGTCATTGTGCTTGTGTCATTGCTCCAAAATCTCAAATGTACACTGGATTGAGATCGAGTCTCTGTGAAGGCTAAAGCATATGATTCTCATTATTTTTATACACGTCAAACCATTCAGTGACCTATCTTGTCATGTGTATGGGCGGCAATGTCATCCTGGAAAATTAAATGTTCAAGAAATATTGTAGCAGAGGATAAAAGCAGTGGGGGGAAGTATTTAAATACATTTACTCAAGTACTGTACTTTTTTAATGTTTAACAGTTTTAATGTACGTGCAACTTACTTGAGTTTTTCCATTTCATTCTACTTGAGGCCTCAATCAGACAGAGCACTTAAAGCACTTTGCACATAGCCAAAAGTATGTGGAGACCCCATTGTCATACTTGTGTTCTTTTTTGGTCTTGGGCCAGATCCTCCAGGGATTGCAAAAGCTTTAGGCTCACTGTGTAGGGAAAAAAAATGTAAGAATAGATTCCCACATTCATTTTTGACCTGGAATATTCTAGTGGATAAGGACAGCCATGGCTAGTCTGTGCTTATAACTTCGTCTGAACAGTTTGAAGAAGATTGTCAAAATGGCAATGCACTCATGCACAAATCAAGGTCTACAAAGAAATAGTTCTGTGTTTGGTGTGGAGGAGCCTTTATCACCCAGCCTTATCAGCTCAACGATCCCTGCAGCCCAGTCATACAAAAATCAGAGGAGGTGGAGGCTGTTAAAGGAGTTTATTGTGCCCATGGTTCAGTATTGAGGTCATGTTTGGGTTTCCACAGATTTTGGTGAATTTTTAAAATTTGGTATTTAAACTGTTGATAATTGATATGCATGGTAATGACAACTTTACCTAATAATGGAGGGATCATATGTGGGAGTATTTAGGAGACAGGCGTATTAAATGGTATGATAAAACATGAATGGGGACTCTTCATTCACTCAATCTTGAAGATGGTCTTTGTGTCAAACATTTTACATACATATACTTCTTGTACATTTAAAAAACATTGTATCTTTTACTTTAATGCATTAATTGGACAGCTATTGTTACTTAGCAATTTAAAGAGTCTGCACACTTTTACACTGTGACGTTACTAATCTAAATAAGTCCACCACTGGATAAAACTGAATTCTGTTCAGATCAGTTCCAGTCATGAGGATTGCTCAGCTTTAATTAACTGATCCTCCTTTGTGACTGAACTTCTTTGGCCCAATACTGTCTCTTTTAGAGTAAATTATATATCTACCTTTTACAATCTTGATTTAAAGTCCTAATCAAAGCTAGCTCTGCATTTTTATACACCTTCATATACCATAGTTAATTTCTTAATTGTTTGATGAAGTACACCTGTATGCAAGCATTTTCATGTTTATCCTATTTATTTGTGTTTTTCATTGAGTTTGCCACCCCAATGAAAATGAACAGGGATGATCTATAAGTATTTTACAATCACTGGCAGCTTACCCAGTGGCAACACAGAGACATAAAATGAAAGAAACACACAAGGTAAAATGAAAAAATGAAGACAAGTACATTATGCAGTACATGGAGCAACATAACACTGTGGGAAATTATCTTTTGCCTGGATAAAGCACCACCATGTGACAAACCAAAGGCTGACTCTCATGGAAATGTCCAGAAGCTATTCACATGGGTTCTGGATGACTATTAGCAGAAAGTCACTCTCTGTAGAGACATAAAAGAGAAGACAAAAGTAGTAAAAACAGTAGAGCCTCTTCTAAGTTGTTGGCTGACATTATATAAAATATTTCTTTTAGTGGTCATCATTAACTTAACAATTCCAATGTAACTACTACACACTCACCTGGTGCAACCATGATCTCATGTTTCTTGGAGCGGATGCGGAGGCAGATGAGGTCATTCTGAGGGTCAATGTCCCTCACTGTGCTCCTGGCCATCATTGTTAGATGGCGAAGAAGTCCTGCATACTGAACTGTTGTGGAGTTATCTAAAGTTGTTCTAATGGGAATTCCTAAAAAACAAAGGGTCAAACCTTTCAGGTAGTATTGTAAACCTCTTGTACCAGATAAATCTGTTAGTGTTGCTGCTGATCATTTATGCTTTTTGACTTACCTTTTGCATTGACAACTATTGTTCCAATCACACCTTTATGGGCTTCAATCCTCTTCAGGGTTTCCTCAACTTCACCCTGCAGGACAGTAAAATTAAATTAAATTAAATTAAATTAAATTAAATTAAGGAAGATGACTGATTACATAAATAGATAGATAGATAGATAGATAGATAGATAGATAGATAGATAGATAGAAAAATAAAATTATGAAATTATAAAACGATCTGCTAATTAAACATTACTAAATTAGCAGCGACCTGTCAAGTTCATAGTAAGCAAAGTTAACGTTAGTTCCAGTAGGCTAACGTTAACTTAGGTTAAATGTCCTCAGTTGATCAGATCATGTGATTTTACCCCTTTAAGATCATCACTTCTTTGACAATTTGCTACTTTCATAGGCATCAGATAAGAACCCAGCAAAGAAGAGCTAGAGGGAGATTGTTTAGTTATCAGTTTAGTTTATCAGTGTTTTATTGTTGACACTAATATTGGTAACACTTTACTCTAAGGTGTCTACATAAGAGTGACATGAGCGTGTCATAAACATGCCATGGGATGTGTCATGAACATTAATGACGATGATTGAAGTAACATTAATGTTCATGATACTTGTCATGTCATGTTTCTGACAGGTTTGCGTGACTCTTATGTAGACACCTTCAAAATAAAGTGTTACCATATCTTACTTAAGTCACAAAGGCATGTTAAAAAAAATACCTAAGTCATTTATTTCTCTTAAGTTACATAATTTACACACAGTGTTATTACTATGCCAATAGCCATCTTTTGTTACATCCGTTTTGAGTGAAATGATCAATAAATGTCATATGTTACACTTTTGGGGAAGTTTTTTGTGTTTCCTGCAAAACTTGAAAAAATTAGTTAGGCGACAATTTTAAAAGGGTGACGATGTTATAGCTAATGTTCTTGATGCAATTTTCGGTGTTTACGGTTATTTACAGTTACTATAAACATCAATAACTTTAGCATTAGTAACATAATGAAATAAAGCTTTAGGAAAACACTTATGACACAAAACATAGTTAACTTACGTGCTCAGTTCCTGCCATTTTGTCTTTGAACTAAGACTTTTATGAGACAACACTCCTTTCTTTTCTCCGCGTCTCTCTGTTGCCAAGAGAAACGGAAACGACGTCACCACGCAAGCGGAAGTGTAGCGTATCCGTCATTGTGTTGCGGTGCGCCGTGAGCTGTTTATCTTTATTGCAAAAATGCCGGAGTTAGCGGTGGAAAATGTGGTTGTTCACCCCTTGGTGTTGCTCAGTGTGGTTGATCATTTTAACAGGTCAGTGAATTCAAAAGTCGTGTTCAGTCTTTAGAAAAGTTCGAAGTCAAAATGTCCAAAAGCTAAACGTTGCTGCTATGCTAAGCTAATGTTAGCCCTGCTGAGTCAGAGCCCCATTGAGCGTGAATGAAGACTTGACCAAGCTAGTTAGCTCAGTGAAATCAGTTTAGTTGATTATCTAGCCATTGTGTTAAACGACTAAACAGATCAGTAACACAGATGTATTGATTAGTAGTTGAACTCACTTAATATATGACCTTGTCATTCATTTCGTTAGCGCTGGATACCATGATGATTTGGGCATTAGCTTAGCTTAAATTAGCAACCTAGCTAATGACTCGGTCTGTTCTTGAGTCACAGCCTTAATTTCTAACAAAACTGTGGGAAACTAACAATATATTTTGTTCTGTCCATTTCACAATTCAATCTACAGGATAGGAAAGGTTGGAAATCAGAAACGAGTGGTCGGTGTCCTTCTGGGATCATGGCAGAAAAAAGTTCTTGACGTCTCAAATAGTTTTGCAGGTGAGTGACGGTGACAGCACTTAAGAGAAAGTGGAACAATAAAAAAATGAAATGGAACAACGTGTGGCCAAGATACTGAGTTTTAGTACTGATTTGGTTTTATGATGGGTTTAAAGACTGGACTCTTTACTTCCTATGAAACAACTTATTGGTATTTTCAAACTTCATGCCCCCAATTTGTAATTAAGGTGTTCTGTGATACATTTATTTTTCAATCCTAAACAAAGACGGCCCAGATATCATCATCAGCCTTTTTAAGATCTTAGAAAGCTCCCCCTGGAGCAACGTAAAACATCACATTACATAACTGTTTTACATCCTGAGAAGTAGATTGACAGAGTGTAAATTCAATGGAACGCCCATTGGAGATATTTAAATATGCACTGGGAAGTACTTTAATGTGGACTCACAATTTAAAGGAAATGTTTGAAGTCTGCCACAGACAGATTTAGTCATTCTATAATTCATTTTGAATGTTCCTTTACAGTACCGTTTGATGAGGATGACAGGGATGACTCAGTGTGGTTCCTGGATCATGACTATTTGGAGAACATGTATGGCATGTTCAAGAAAGTAAATGGTAAGGCACTACCTACGCCTGTTATTTTGTATTGTCATTTTGTTTTTTTGTCATTGTGCATTTTTGTTTGTCATGATGGTGTTACCCCGATTTTATACTTGTGAATAACTGTGTTTTGTTGTTTTCAGCCAGAGAAAGAATAGTCGGATGGTACCACACAGGACCCAAGTTACATAAGAATGACATTGCCATCAATGAGCTCATCAAACAGTACTGTACCAATTCGGTATGTAACTGCTTTACTTTTTTCCTCTGCTGTGCTCGGACATCACCTTCAGCTACTCATATTCATCCGGATGTTGAAGTCACTCATAAATTTGTCTTTTATTCTACTAGGTGTTAGTGATTATAGACGTGAAGCCCAAAGATCTTGGTCTACCCACAGAAGCATACATCTCTGTGGAGGAAATCCATGACGTAAGTGAATCATGGAGCCCACTGAAGTGGATAGAATACTAGAAGTGGATAGAATACTAGGTGTTTCCAAAGTGTCTGGCATGGGCATTAATTTATTATTGATTGCGATTTACTATTTCTAGGATGGTACTCCAACATCCAAGACATTTGAACATGTCACCAGTGAGATCGGAGCCGAGGAAGCAGAGGAAGTGGGTGTGGAGCACCTGCTCAGGTACTGAACAAGCATTTGATTCTCACCCTTTGCTACATTACAATAACCTTTTAAGTCACTACAGTGAATGCTGGTAATTACATTGTGGGGTGTAAATAATACAAACCTGCTCCTTATTTACTATGATTACGAAAAGTAATTCGACATATTAAATGGAAATAATCAACAAATGGCAATTTAGTCATGCCCATTCACCTCTCATCTGCTACACACAATATACAGGGATATCAAGGATACCACAGTGGGCACCCTGTCGCAACGGATCACAAATCAGGTTCATGGCTTGAAGGGACTCAACTCGAAGCTGTTGGACATCCGCTCTTATCTGGAGAGAGTGGTAGCAGGAAAACTTCCCATCAACCACCAGATCATCTACCAGCTGCAGGATGTCTTCAACCTGCTGCCAGACGTAAATCTGCTGGTAAGTTGTTTGTGTTTAAAGGGTGTTTATTTTGTATTTATTTACAGTGATCGTTGCAGGGAAATCTGTGTTTACAATTATCGTTACTGTAATTTCACTTAATTTTGAGTGACATTTTCCTTGACCTGAAGAGCTGGGTTTTTATCATGAATTTAAGCTGCAGCAATTACTCATTTAAACATCTGCACACTTGTTATGTTGTAAATACTGCACAATTACAACTACGTCATAATTGTAAAATACTTCAGTAGCTTTCATCTCTAACTGAGCAGCAGCTTCTCATTTTAACCACTGGAGGGCAAACTGAGTCATATGTACTTGGACTGTTTGCATGTGATCTCTTTTATAATTTTTTAGCCACCACATCCTTTTTTATTTCATCTCAATATTAACTTGATGTGTGTTGATGTATTGCCTGAGACAATATTTTTTTGCTGATGAATATTCTATTTCTATCTTTGCAGGAGTTCACAAAAGCCTTCTACCTTAAGACCAACGACCAGATGCTGGTGGTCTACCTGGCCTCGCTCATACGCTCTGTGGTGGCTCTTCACAATCTGATCAACAACAAGATTTCCAACCGAGACGCAGAAAAGAAGGAAGGACAGGAGAAGGAGGAAGGCAAGAAAGAGAAGAAAGACGACAAAGACAAAAAAGATGAAAAGGACAAAGACAAGGAGAAGGAAAAGGCTGATGGGGCAAAGAAAGATGAGAAGAAGAAGAAATGAGCTCTTCCTTTTTAAGGTCTTCTCTCAAATCCTGTCGTCTTCATCTGGATGGTGTTCTACTTTCTGCCCACAGTTACAGCTTTGTATGTGGGTCTCAGGCTAAAAGTAGGACTCTATATGGGGATTGGCGTCATTTGAGATTTGTCCTCACGGTCACAAGTGGCACTCATAAAGACTTATTATCGTACAGAGATGATGATTTTTGCGTCTGTGGTGTTCTGATATATGAGAACATGTTTATTCTGTTTTCATAGTTGCCAAGCTCTGGGTGTTGCACAACATCTGGGGTTGCTTTTTGTAAGATGGAAAAAATGTTTTGTTTCTGTATCACTCATTAAATTGGGATCATATTAAAATGGGTTTTGCAGTTTCCCCTGTTCCTATTTTATCTCTCAAAAATTTAAAAACTTGGCAAATTGTTTTATATTGATCTGTAACATGGCATTATTGAGAGAGCAAACTTAAGACAAAAGCAGCACTGAAATTGCTGTGTGTGTGTGTGTGTGTGTGTGTGTGTGTGTGTGTGTGTGTGTGTGTGTGTGTGTGTGTGTGTGTGTGTGTGTGTGTGTGTGTGTGTGTGTGTGTGTGTGTGTGTGTGTGTGTGTGTGTGTGTGTGTGTGTGTGTGTGTGTGTGTGTGTGTGTGTGTGTGTGTGTGTGCGTGTGCGTGCGTGCGTGTGTGTGCGCGCGCGCGCTGGTTACTTGTACATCTATTTTTGTGACCACCAATTTGAGTTTTTAGCCCTGAACTTGATGTTTCATCTGGTCTTTACCTTTAGTCTTCAAAAGGCCTGTTTTAGGGGATTGACGTGGCATTTAGTTGGGATGGTTGGGGTTAGGGGCAATGGAATACATTATGCCAAAGACTCTTCATAAGTATAGGTGTACAATGTATATACAAATGTGTCAATATGCGTGAATGTTCCCTGTAGAGCAGTATGAACTTGGTGATACCAACCTTTTCAGAAATTAAAATCAGGATGTGGTATATTACTGAAGATCTACTTTGGACGGAGCATGTTAAAAATAATAATGCCATAACACTAACAAAATTACACATTATACAAATTAATAGCAAACCAACAATAGGAAAAACGTAGTCACAGAACACTTGTCAATACCACTTACAGAGGTAAGAACTGGTTTAATGTGTCAACAAATCCAATGTTTACAGAAAAGCAAAAGATAAAATGGCTTGCACATACTACATAGAAGCCTACTTCATAATATAAGTAAATATTTAATAAGATGAGATGTAGTTTAGCTGCATGTGATGTAATAGTGAACGGGCATCTTGGTGAATTTAGGTCACAAACGTTAAAATCCTGAAGTACAGTTATAAAATCACTAGAGAGAGAGCACAGAATCAATATAACCACTCACAGGGACCACTGGTGCTTTTAGTAAGGAGAGGCGGTACTGTCACCCGTTATATTTTTAAAACTGCGTCATCTGCAGCTTTTCCAAACCGCTCGCATTACAGCGCTGCCACAGTTACCAAAACACGCAGTAGTAGTAGTAGTGACCGGTATAGCGCATTTAAGCTCTGGTTGTGTCGGGGCAAATCAGATTACTGTGGAGGTAAACTGGATTCTGACGTAAAGGGTTTAAACCCCGGCAGAGCAGCATCGCTTGTGCGGCTGCTCAGTCAGCAGCAGTCGGTGAGGAGAGGAGAGCAGCTCGTGCCACTTCCAGTCAACAAACCCTCCTCCCTCTCTCTCTCTCTCTCTGTCTCTCTCTCAGGACCTGAGCATGACTTCTCAGATACTTTTCTGCGACTGAACAGGACGGGCGACCGCCGGTAACATGGCTTCCTATCTGCAGGTGAGGCTGCTGGCTTGCCCGTGCATTTGTTTGATATTGTGCTAACTTGTTCACTTGTCAGGGTGTGGTTGTGCTCCGTGCACCGTAGGCCTGTTTTGATAGACGGCAGGTGGCACGAGCGCTCTAATCAACATTGTAGCGTTTGATGTTCTTCAAATCAAGGCATGTGCGCGCGAGGGATAAACAGGTGGTTGAGAGGCTCTCCGGTGTTGCCAGGGGCGCGAGGAATGGCTTCACGGCGATTAAATGCGTCTTTGGCGGCGCACGTTATCTGTCAGTGCCAACCGGTTTGTGCTGAGTTGAAGAGATGGCTTCTTCTTCTTGTTGTTGTTCCAGATCGCTGATGACGAGAAAGGCCACGAGCTGGACCTTTTCTGCGTCCCTAGACATTATGAGAACGATTTGGACAAGGTGATCATCCCCCATGGGCTCATCATGGACAGGTAAATTAACCAGCTCCAGCCAGCACCAAACACTGAACACGATTCTCGTTTTATTTTTGTCAAGTCATCTGTCTCCTCGTGTTTCACTGTCTCTGACCTTACACACACTTTCACTGGTATTTACTATGTACTAGCCTGTAATTGTTTGGCAAATCAATGTAGCCCACATGCTGTAGTGCATTTGAATAGGGCTGGCGGTATCTCCATAACAATATGACAATAGAGCATGTTTCTGGTACATTTATAAATGGCCTATATGAAGTAATCACATGTCCAAGACCATTTATGTCAACTATGTTTTTATTAAAACGGAGTATTATTAATGTAATGAAGAACTTTAGTGCAAAATCAACACAACCGTTTTGAGAAAAATTATTGAGAGCAACAATATTTGCAGCTTTACACTCACAACAATGTTTCCAAGCATGCACACAAATACTGGGTATTATTTAATATATTAAGGCAATAGTTTCACTTAAGTTAACTGTGGTAGTCCCATAAACAAAATGATTAGGTTGTAGGCATGCAGGGGTGGAACAATAAAGCTGAATGAATGAAGTAAATCCATCAGACTGCTGTTGAAAAACACTACTCTCACTTTATTTTAATCAACATTTTGGCTCCAAATGGACCTTTTTAAACATAATTCTCCACCATTATTATGCAGAGAGAGCTCTGTCCTGTGCTGTATTTATTATTGTATTCTAGGAAACGGAGCTTAATGGTTGCAGAAGCTTGTGACTGGAAGGTTTCCAGTTGGAGTCCAGTGTTTTAATCACATTTAACTAAGTGGTAATGTTAAGTAACAAAAATGCAATCTTGATAATATTCCTTCAAAGAACCAGATTTTGGGAGAAATTTGAAATAGTATGTGCTTTTTTTTGGTCAATTGAGAAGACATTTTTGTATATTATGGTATTCCAATATATGGTTTGATGTGGATTTGGGAGGAAGGGGTTAAACATTCAGTGCAGTACTGTGAAAGCTTTGTAAGTAATTATGTTTAAGTGCAATATCATGTAATGCATCTCCTGCCTTTCCATAAGAACTGTACTGCAATTTCCAAAGCATCTGTTGACTCTCTCTCTTTGCCTTTACTCTGTTGTTTGTCCCACCTCTCTGATCCAGGACAGAGCGTCTGGCCCGCGACATAATCCGGGATATGGGGGGACACCACATCGTCGCTCTGTGTGTGCTAAAAGGAGGCTATAAGTTCTTCGCAGACCTCCTGGACTACATTAAAGCACTGAACCAGAACAGTGATAAATCAGTCCCCCTGACAGTGGATTTCATTAGGGTGAAGAGCTACTGTGTAAGCTGCCTTTTCTCATTTAATTTCCAGGAACCACTTGTGCTAATGTGAGGTGTGTGATATGAGGGTTACAAATGAGAACGATCTTCTGCAATCAGATATAGGCCACTGTGGCATTTTTTGTTGGATGCAATGTTCTTGTAGATTCTAGTAAAAACACATAAGGTTAATTCAAACTGAGTCTGTAACCACACTGGATGATATTGTCTCTTCCTTGTGTTCCCCAGAATGACAAGTCAACAAACAATGTCAAAGTCATAGGAGGGGATGAGCTATCCAGTCTCTCAGGCAAGGTTAGTCCACTGGTGTTTGTCAGGCAGATTATTTTTTTGAGTCTTGTATGGCTGTTTATTTAAACTGTCATTTCTTTTTTTTTCTCTGCAGAATGTTTTGATTGTAGAGGTGAGACTTTTCTTCTTTATTCTTCTTCTTCTTCTTATATTATTATTATTATTAATAATAATAATAAAAAAAAATAAAAAAAATGTATTGTGTTTGGGTGATATGAATTTGATATGAATTTCAACCCAATCCAATTTTGCCATACATCAGTACTTCCCACTGATTTACAATATAATTCACAATGCTAGAAATACCTTGGCATAAACAGAATTGAAAAATCTATTTATGGCTGAAAAATTCACATAATCCCACAATGTAAATTGTCATGTTGCCTAACCTTGGTAATATGTTTTTGAGTAAAACTTATTGTAGATAAAGCACCAAAGTCTGTTAGGCACGAGTTGTATAAATGTCATATGTTAATTAATGCTTATTTTTGTTTCAATCTCAACTTTAACATGACCACTTGCTGTGTCCTGCATTATAAACAGGATATCGTGGAGACGGGGAGGACGATGCAGACGCTGCTTTCCCTGCTGAATGAATGCAATCCCAAGATGGTTAAAGTTGTAAGGTAGGCACCATCAGATGCAGTTTACAGGAGGCTGAATTATAGAAATCCACTGTAACCAGCTGGTATGTCTGCAGACAGAGTGCATAGAAAAGTGCTCTTAGCTAATGGACATCTCCTTTAGGACTGCATTAGAGATGTGACGGAGGGAGAGAGCAGCTTAAGAGTTAATCTGTCGCACTATTAACTGCACTATGGAGGGAGAGGCCATTTCTCTGATGTATTACCGATATCTGGTTGAAACAGGAAACGTGATAAAGCAATGTGGGTTTCCTCTGATGCTTGCATAAAAGATAGTAGTTTTTGTTTGATCTACTGTATATGGATAGGGTCATTTCTATTGCTTTGATGTCGGCCCTGTAGTTATATATTGCCAATGTATCTCTTGTCAAGCTTCCGTTGTGAATAACAATTCTTTGTACTGTCTATTTCAGTAAACCTCTTAAATGGCCAGTTTACCCAATTCACACATGCTAAAAAACAAGCTACTGACCCTTGTGTTATCAAGCCATGCAGATAGTTCCCCTTCCTCTGTGGTTCTGCAATATCTACCACCCCAATACAACACAGCATGATATAATTACATTTAAAAGAACTCAAAGTGCCCGTTGCTTGGGGAAATTTGCAGAACTTCCTGTGAACGTTTCCATTTAGAGACAATTTTTACATAGAGTAAAGTTGATTGCTTGACCATGAATCCAAATGACTTTACACTTGACAATCCGCCTTATTTCCAGGAACATTATTTTTAGAGTTACATGGTTTTTAAGATGTTTGGGTTTGCTGTAATGTAACATCTCTGGTCTCTCTTTCTACATCTGTAGTGTAGCAAGCCACAGAGGGCGAGCTGTAGCCAGCATGTTCTTTAGCGGTGCAACAGTTTACAGGAATAGGTGCTATAATGTGTAAACATAATGCATTACTAATAAACATGTCCCATATGTCTCAAGAGCTCCCACTCAACACTGCACCTCTTTGGGTTTTCAGCAATACACCGGCTACGTAAGAATCTGATCAGATGAACGGTTGTCGAGGAAATCAATAGACAGACTGGCTACCTACCTACAGACAGACAGACAGACAGAGACTCCTTCCATTTTAGTGAGATTCAAAAATAAAATAGAAAGTGCGGGCGGAAATGATTCTGAGCGCTTTTTTTGGAAAGTAATGTGGACTGTGGGAGGGAAATTATTCCTTGCAGTACGCAAACTCCACACAGAACCTTTTTTCTGTGAGGTGACCATGTTGAACACTGCACCACCCCCAACAACAAAATGCCCCAGGTTTTCAGAACAATGGCAGACCTTTCTACTTTCTGTTAATTGAGTCAAAAGACAGACAACCTCTATTTGTTGGCACCACTTAGCTTGTACTCTTCCTTGTTCAAACATTGCATCCATGCATATAAAATAAGCTCCACACAAAGAGGTTGATCTTGAAGCGTGAACAGGCATTTGTTTGGCCAAGATGTTGTGCAGGTGTACCAAGGCAATCAGTGCCATCCGTCAGGATTTAAACCTGCACAGAAAAGGTTGTAGTTACAACTGCTCTTTCTTTTTGGCATGCTATTTTCTCTTTGAGGGCTTTTGTTTCATATATCCTGTATTTTCTTTGTTTGTAATTCCAGCCTTCTGGTGAAGAGGACCCCAAGGAGTTCAGGGTACAGACCAGACTGTGAGTGCCTTTTTATTCATCTAACACTGAGACATGCTATCTGAGTGTAGTAATGTATGGGATGGTAGTGCTGTTTTCATGCAATCACTCAGATGCTTGTCTCTTTCTTTGAAGGGCTGGATCACGGTTATTTAATAAAGCTGTGTTTTCCATGCAGGATTAACACTCATTTCTGTAAAATGTGCTCCAAATGTAGCCGAGCATGGCACTTACGCACTGGTGCATGCCTGATAACCCCCTGCTCACACTGTCTCTGGTTATGTAATGCTTTTAGGTTTGAGTTGGATAATCTCTTTAAGATTGTCCCTCAAGGTCAGCTGTTACTGTAAGCGTTTTGACTTCCCACTCGCACTGACAGCTTAAGTACAACCTCACACAGACAGTAAAAGAGCAACACCTTTTAGCTCGCTACAGAGTAAATGTTTCTGCATCTATTTTAAGATCAGCCTGAGCGTTTCACGTCCACTGCACTTAAAATTAATTTTCTTTATATGACTCACAGAAGTGCTTTCTGTTTTTTTATTTTTTATTTCAGACATTGGTTTCGAGGTGCCAGACGCCTTTCTGGTGGGTTACGCTTTGGACTACAATGAGTACTTCAGAGATCTCAGTGTAAGTTTGCTGCAGTTGATTACTCGAGGACCGACATCTTAATGAAACAATAGCCTTTTCCAATTCCATGCTCCATATTATTCGTATGCAGTATGTACAGTACACTGATTCTTAGTATACGGTTTCAGCAGTTGACATAAAACATATTAAGTCAGTTTGCAATGAATGCATGTTTGGATATTATTCAAATTGTGCCATTGAAACTCCCCTACAAATTAAACAATAAATACTGACAGTACACTTTACTTTAATATGATATAATATTAACTATATGTACTATAGAATTTGAACATGTAGCATTCACATTTGACAGGAAATTGTTCTGGGATGACTAGAGGTGTAGCTAATAAATCAACATTTGACACAAGTATGAAAACCAGGTGTAATTAATGAAATGAATGATGGCTCGATTTCATGCT
Organism: Centropristis striata; assembly: GCF_030273125.1. Lineage (NCBI taxonomy): Eukaryota > Metazoa > Chordata > Actinopteri > Perciformes > Serranidae > Centropristis > Centropristis striata. The sequence continues at coordinate 16,085,597 of NC_081522.1, read as the reverse complement.
ACTTTTAATAGTCAAATTTAATTGCATTTTTATCAAAATCAAAATTACTTTATCCCAGAGGGGAAATTCAGTTAGTCTGGTAGAATCTCTTGAAGAATGAGACAGCCTGATGGTAGGAGCGAAGGATCTTTTGAATCTCTCCGTCCTGCAACGGAGAGAGATGAGCCGCCCACTGCTGTTTTTTTGGTCCATAAAGGTTTTGTGTAGCGGATGATCCGGGTATTTCAGGATGGCCTCGAACATCTTGACAGGTCATCTCTCCACCACCTTCTCCAGTGTGTCCAACCTGGCTCCAACCACAGAACCAGCTCTTTAGACCAGTCTGTCCAACCGCCTTGCATCTCCGTGTCTGATGCTGCCTCCCCAGCAGACTGCAGCATAAAACAAAACACTGACTGATAAAACATCTGCAGCATCTCACTACAGATGCCAAGAGATCTGAGCTTCCTTAAGAAAAAGAGGTGGCTCTGCCCCTTTTTGTAGAGAGCGTCAGTGTTTAGGGACCAGTCCAACTTATTATCCAGGTATACACCTAGATAGTTAGTTGTTCACTGGCTGAAGGGGGGGCTTGAGTCTGTGGAAATCTATGATCATTTCCTTAGTCTTTGAGGTGTTCAGTAGGAGATAGTTCTCGTGACTCCAGTCACTGAAGGCTTTTATCAGATCCCTATATTTAGAGTCCTGTCCATTCCTGATACACGCCGCAATAGCAGCGTCGTCAGAGTACTTCTGGATGCGGCAGGACTCAGAGTTGTATTTGAAGTCCCCTGTATACAGTGTGAACAGGAATGGAGCCAGAACAGTCCCTTGTGGAGCCCCTGTGCTGCTCATTAATGTCCCAGAAACACAGTTCCCCAACCTGACATACTGTGGTCTTCCTGTCAGGTAATCTGTGATCCAGGAGATGAAGGAAAGATCCACTCCCATCTCTGTAAGCTTGTTTTTGAGTATGTTGGGTTGGATGGTGTTGAATGCGCTTGAAAAATCAAAGAACATGATTCTCACATAACCACCAGTTTCCTCCAGATGAGCAAGGGCACGGTGGAGCATGTAGAGGACAGCATCGTTCACTCCCATGTGTTGTTTGTATGCAAACTGCAGGGGGTCGAGTTTGTCTTTGACTTCAGCTCTCAGTAGGCGTAGAATCAGCCGCTCCAAGGTCTTCATAATGTGAGAAGTGAGGGCTACTGGTCTGTAGTCTTAAGTATAGTAGTATTAAGTTCAGCTGGACATTTTATTTTTGGTACAGGCACTCGCCTCAACTGTAGACTGAGGTTGAAGATCTTGTGGAGAGGTTGACACAGTTGGGTAGCACAGTCTTTGAGCTCCCAGTTCCAACCACACCCCCATCTCTGTGACGGACAAGGGGGGAGGCTCAGATGTAAGCGGGGGGATGGATGCTACTTTGGAGATGTATACATGTTGAAGAGGAGGAGGAGAAGAAGAAGCAGCAGCATTGGCATTGGGTGAGGCCGCTGTATTGAATCTGTTGAAGAACTGTATGAGTTCATCAGCTCTTTCTACATCACCCGCCACTGGCTGTCTTCTTGTTGTTGTAACCAGAGATGGTGTTGATTCCTCTCCACATTTCAAGGATGTTGCTGTTCTGTAGATTTCTCTCCAGTTTCTTCTTGTATTCCACCTTTGCCATCTTTAATCTCTTTTTCAACTTATATTGTACTAGTTTGAGCCGTGCTTTGTCACCATCTCTAAAACCTGCCTTCTTCTCATTGAGGATTGCCTTTAAATCACTAGTAATCCAAGGTTTGTTATTGTGGAAACAGCGTACAGTCCTAGTGGGTATGACCGTGTCTCTACAGAAGTTGATGTAATCAGTAAAGCAGTCAACCTGTCTGTCAATGTCTATACTGTTCTCCTCTGTTTCCAGCAACACCAGTCTGTACATTCAAAACAATCCTTAAGAGCCTCAGTTTCCTCTGGTGTCCATTTCCTGACCGTGAGTTTAGTTGTAGGCTGCCTCCACACACAGGGTTTGTAACAAGTCTCCAGAAGAACTAAGTTGTGATCGGACCGACCAATTGGGGGCATGGCAGGAGCTCTGTAAGCTTGTTTGACATTAGCATACAGCAGATCAAGGGTTTTATTTTCTCTGGTGGGACAATTCACAAACTGTGTAAATCCAGTCAGGTGAGAGGAGAGGGAAACATGATCGAAGTCTCCTGATATTATCAAGAATGCTTCTGGGTGTTTAGTCTGTATCCTAGCAACGAGGTCATGTAGAACTTCACATGGAACTTCAGCAGTTGCCTTGGGTGGAATGTACTCAAGTATTGTTATGATATGACTGAACTCCCTTGGTACATAATATGGTCTCATGCTAACTGCCAATAATTCAATGTCTGGACAGCACATCTTCTCCTTGACAGTAACATGTGCAGGACTACACTATCTCTGGTTCCACATTGAAGTCTGAGATGTTTTGATTCAACCACATTTCTGTAAAACACAAGAGACTACACTCACTGTATTCTTTCTGAGTCTTCACCAATATCTCCAGTTCATCAGTCTTGTTGGGCAGAGAGTCGACATTCCCCATGATGACTGACGGCAGAAAAGCCTTATATCTTCCATTTCCGAGCCTTAACTTTTGCACCAGCACAGCAACCATGAAAACACCTCTTCGTTTTAATGATTATCCATCAAAAGTATTATAAAAATACATAAAAATTTAGCAAATTTGTGCAAAATCAGAGAGCTACCAAACAATGCTGCTCCTATATGAAGCGCATTCTGTTTACATTTTATATTGACTTAGGTGTCAATTTTAACAGAAAGTGCTATTCTTGGACTACAGAAATGAATGAAACATGAATTCACTATCCTCTGATTTATTTTTATGTCTTTCACAGCACATCTGTATACTGAATGATCAAGCCAAGGAGAAGTATAAAGTGTGAGCAGATGAAGAGCTGCAGAGGCACTGACTGAAATCAACGAAGACTAGAACCACTGTGATGCCCCCCTAGCTTTGCTGTGTTTTGAATCTTATTTATTTTTCTACATAAGAAATCCACAAGATGTGACCTGTGGGTTGTAAATAACTTCAAGAACATTTCATTTCTCCCCTACTGAAAATGTGGGATCAATTATGTATATTATGAGTATTTTGGTTATTGCATTTTAATTTAATAATTTATGTGTATAGACTTTACCTGTGAATTGCATTTTTATCTTGGAGATAGAGAGAAGAATTACATTTATTTGTTCAAATTCCGTGTTTCAGGCTACTGTTTTAGGTTAAGTGAGCTGTCAGTCAAATTTAAGTAGCCTTCAGTTTATGTTTATGTTTCAACTTGAAATGCAGATATATCCTCTCATTATGCCATAAAATGACTGACTTGGAATGTACTGTATGTTTTATTTCACGTCTGATGTTTTCATCAAGGACCTATTTACAGCAATATAAATCTTGTTGAACCATGAATTTTATGTTGCACTTTTTCCATTTTCCCAGAAGAGGGAGTAACATCAACATAGTTTATGTTTAAAAATAATTTATAGCAACATTGACGAAGTTAAAATAGCCTTCAACACCGCCCCTCTGTGTGTGTGTGTGTGATTATATATGTATGTATATATATATATATATATATATATATGTGTGTGTGTGTGTGTGTGTGTGTAAACAAATGTCAAACCCATGTGTCAAACCAGTAACTACAGCCCTGTGACGGAACCGGAAGCTCGTCGCATATGCTGACGTCATATTGTAGTTTTGTTGTGAAAAGGCAGCGTAGCCAAGTCGTGTGAATGATTCATGTTATTATTCAGCAGGTGAATCCTAAGTCGCAACAGCGAGACGGACACTTGTTATCACGACCACGACGGGCTAACATAAAAAAAATTGCTTTGTGCTAATGCTAGCTTACATCTCAGCTTATGACGACGAACATGTGAGACAGCTCGACCTCTTCTACAATGTTCATGGTATTATTATAAACTATAGTTCATAGCCTGAAACCCAGCAGTTTCTTGCTGTACACGAGTGTTTTTAATTTTTAGGATATAAGCTAGCTTCCAGTTTGTTTCTGCGTTCGTTAAGTTGCTGCAATGCATATCACAGAGGACACAATAGCCATTTTAAAGCAGTTTGACATTGGAGACAAACTCTCCTTACCGGAGCTGCCCAGAGCCTCAGTGCTGGTCCCACTGATTGTGAAGAATGGGGAGCTGCACACCTTGATGACCCTGCGATCACATGAGGTAACTCGAGTGGATGTCAGTTGTGGGTGGACTAAAGCTACCCCTATTATATAACTCAGCTTTTGACTGACTTGTGTGTGTCTGCAGCTGAGGAGCAGTGCCGGTGAGGTGTGTTTCCCGGGTGGGAAGAGAGACCCCGGTGATAGAGATGATGTGGACACAGCTCTGAGAGAGGCAGAGGAGGAGATAGGTCTATCACCTGATGATGTGGAAGTGGTCTGTAGACTGGTCCCCCTCATCAGTAAGGTAGGACAGTACAAATGAGTCTCCTCTTTAAGGACATCAGCTGCTTTGGGTCCATCTCCTTCTCACACCTTACCCCCTAACCACCTTCCTTTCTTTTAACAGAGTGGTCTGCTGGTGACCCCGGTAGTTGGCTTCATAGATGAGTCATTCTGTCCCCATCCAAACCCAGCTGAGGTCAGTGCCGTGTTCACAGTCCCTCTGGACTTCTTCACCAGTGACAAGGACCACAGTGCTAATTACGGCGCTACTGGGATGAAGGGGGTGATGCACTCTTTTTATTTTGTGGACCCTGATTCAGGACAACAGTATCACATATGGGGTTTGACTGCCATGTTGGCCATAATGGTTGCTACCCTGGCTCTCAGGAAAAAACCTGAGTTTGATATTAGTTTTGACCCAGAGGATCCATTAACCTTCTTCCAACAGGTTCTACACAGACAAGCTAGTAAACTGTGACCAGCTGTTGTTGATGTTTGTAATACATTTGTGCCAGTACAAAATACTTGAAGTCAGATTTGTTATATTTAACTGCAGTGCATTAATTTACAGCATTGTTAGGATAGTTGTGCAATGTTCAACTTTACTAACGTGCAATATTTACTTTAAAATACTTCAGCTTTTTATAATTAGTGCAACAACTTGGGGGGGAGGGGAGAGAGCAAATCAAGACGTTTAAAATTTTATTAATTCATTTAATGTAGCAGCAGGATTACAGATATAAACAGAAGAGTATACAAATGTCCAGACCAAGGCAAAGTACATGTTAATAATAGTTCAGATGTATGATAACACACTGGGGTTGACCTTTATCCTGACTGCAGGGTCTTAAGGCTAGATACTAAAGCTCAAGCTACACAGAACGGATACAACAGAACTGTTGGAGAATGTGAAATAGAAAGCGAACTAGGAAAAGTGAGCAAACTGATTACACACAAGATACAGCTCACACTATTGGCAATTAACAGTTAATTTATCATGGTTGCTCCTTTTGATCAAGCATTTCACAGCAACAATAGTAATGTTGACAAGCACATCAACACAAGAAAGCTCTCCATAAAACAATCTCCACTGTCTCGTCCCTTTTACCTCACATGTACAAATCTCATGAGGCATGAAAAACCTTTTCAACAGAAAGTAACAAACAAGTTGACAATTCACTGGTGAAGCTGCACAATATTATGTTGAGAGTACTCACTCTGATATCCTGCAATGGATCTCTGAAAAGAAAATGTTAAAACTAAAATATATCTGTATGGGCTATGGTTATGCTTGTGTTTAGAAATAAAAAATCAATCACTGAAAAGTGTCCTGATGTTCAACAGTCCTAGAGAATAAAAAGGACAAGGAGCCAAATAGCAATGACACAAAAGGGACACCAGTAAACACAGCAGAGTAACAGTTAAGTTATCAAGGCACACAAAGTTCTGTTGAAAGCATCACAATTGAAATTCAAGATACCCCTGCAGTATATTTCACATTTAAATATACATGGATATTCATTTACATGACTGAAGGACAAAACTGATATTTTGTAAAGATTTGTGTGCTATCTTCACCACCATTAAACTAATGTTTCACAAGGTTTTTTCAGGTGGAAGTGGCTATTCATAGAGTCAGACGGAGCATCCTGGATTGCTCAAAATGAAACGACTGGACGTGAAAAACATGAAAATACACCACAATCCAAGACAAAACAATCTGACAAATGTACAGTGATACAAATGACAGTTGGTGCCACCCCACCCACCCTCTCTGCCTCAAAATATATGTTCTCTAAAACTGTAATTGGTCCGATGTTAGATGTAGAGCAAGCTCTATGTCCACACCATGAGGTAAAATTTACATTCATGAAACTGAAGTCACAGGTTGGCTTTCTGTGTTGGTATGGCTTTAAGAGGCATTACTGTTCCGCTATTTGTCCGCAACATCATGTGCTCTTAAACTCCCCAAGAGGAATGGAATGCTTGGAAACATCACTACTGCGCTCTAACCTGATCTACAGTTAATGGATGAGTCAAAGTGCCATTTGAGATGCATGACAAAAAAAAAAAACATACACACACACTCACACAAACACACACACACACAAGAAAAACCTAGCCCATGTATTATGTTATACAGGTTGGGTAAAGTCAATGTTAAAACAGTAGAATTAAGTTCCAACATATTTGCTTGATGTCCACTTAATTACAATTCTAATTTCAGTCACACACTTCCAAATAAACCTGCGCTTCATTTCAGGAAAAACACACCAGCAATGATATTCTGTGCTATGAGCATAAACCAAAGAGTTTTAGTTTTACAAAAATACTCTACATTTTGATACATGGATACAAAATTCTAAAAAAGATAAGTTACTTTAAAATGGATCACTAACAGCTGCAGGACAAAATAGTATGACTATGAAAATGTAAACAAATGCATATGTGAGCAGTACTATTCTATCATTTGAATTATTTTCAAAAATTGGCGTTTTGATAATGCCAAATTGGCTACTTTTGTAGATATGGAAAGTACAGCAGTGTTATTTTGCATCAAAAAATAGAATAATGTATCAAATTGGTGGAAATGTTAATGAGAGGTTAACTGATCCATGAAACAAAGTACCTTTACATATCTTTTATAAATCTTGTACTTAAAACAACATGCTGAAGAGCTGCATAATTTAAATGAGTAAGTACAAATGAGTAAACATTATGGAGGGCGTTTGCAAGGACAAGTATGAGACAAAATGACGACAATTGACAACAGGAGCTTTGGTATGCCTGGGTGCACTCCAGTCTGACCCCACAACAACAGCCAGCTCTCTAGACTCAACTCTGCTTCAAAACTAACAATTAATGTCAGTGCTATAATTGATATAAGTATAAACTGTTATGTACTAACATCACATCAGAAGTGCCCATCACTCCTGCACATAGCACCATAGATAGAATCAAAATGGCGGCCTCTATGTAACAGAGATTTCATTTACCAGTGAGCCCCTGTTCACAACACAAGGGACGGGTACTGGAAGCCAACTTCACATGGCGCCGGCCTGCACACGGTACCAACACTGAGACAAAAACTTAAATATCTAACACAACACAAGGTTAAACAGTCTCAAGTGACAGATTGAACAGTAAATAGTACAAATAGCAGTACGATGAAAACTCCTTCATTTCAATGCACAAACTAAATGAATCAGTATTTTGGGTGTTTTGTCAGTGTGTAAAACACAAAGGCCTACTTACCACTCCAACACTGAAAAATGACAATGCTTTTGTGGGAATGGCTGTTTGTTTAGACAGACTTGACTGGACCACTGAGACTGAATACAAAGAGGAATTCAACAGTGAGAAGACATTCTATACAAAGTTGTCATAGACCTCAAAAATATTCAGACATGAGAAAATGTAAAAATGCTTGGTTAAGATGTATTTACCTTTACAAAGACAACTGCTGTGTTTTTTTCTCTCTTTTTTTTTCTTGTTTTTTAACTGGACGCTTTCGAGTACAAATTCAGCTGGGTCAGTAGAGAGCTGTGGACGGATATAAGGATTAGCTAGAGGTTATAAAGTGCTTGAGATAAAATGTTTATAAAACCACACAACACTCCATTTTCACAAGTGGAAAGTTTTTTTCTATCCACATTGAATTGGTAACGGTTACCAACTTCTTAAAAAAAAAAAAAAAAAAAAAAAAAAACTACAAAAAAATTACACACTACATATTTGAATGCTTCTTAAAATTTCACCAAGAAAGCTTCTGCAAACCCAGTAATGAGGCCTTAACCTATGAAAAGACTGGGAGGTGCCAAAACAAAAGGCCAAGTCACATTATTCACCAGGGTGAGTGAATCTCATTTGCAAGTGTTTAATAGTCCCTCCTACTTCCGCACATGGGCTAATCCCCTGCAATACCACAATATATTTATACTAATTTGGGCAAAAGTTCAATTTTTACATGTTGATTAATATTTAAACCCTCCCCCTCCTGATACAAGTCTGCTGAGATGCATACTGCAGCCATGCCAGCAAATATGATGGAGGCCAAACATTCTACAAATGTACTAAATTTAATGGTCTTTACTCTTAGAGTAGATTTTAGTCAAATGTGCAGACACAAGGTTCAATTAATTAAAAAAATCTTATATTATCCATGTCGATTGTTTAAATTAAGTGTTAATCTCCCCAAATTTGTACCTGTCCTAAAACACATCTCATAGCCTCTCAGATTGTAGTAAAGTGAAGGCTTGGAGTTTACACACTCAGAAAATGAGATTCAGCCATTCAGTCTATGTTGGACACTCATGTGCAATCTGATAATTCCCTCCATGGTTTGCTGTTCAAACTACTCTGACTGCTCTTACAGACTCATCCCTATCACATTACTATTCCCCCGTTTCCCTATCGCCGACATTCTTCATCCCTTTCCAGTTTTTCCACCAAACCTGGCAGGTTTTTTATCATCATCATCTCTTAGGCTCACATTATTAAAACACTCTGACAACAAAACACTGCATTTCTGAGACTGATGGATAAAGCAGTTATTACAGGCCTCTCTGATCCTGCAAGAGGGGTAATAACAAAGGCGGATTCTTTGATTCAAGGACAATGGATGTATGAAGGCTATAATTAATTATAAATATTTCATAAAAACAAGGAGTAACATGAGCTCATAATTTGGGTTTTAGGTAAAAGGGGCATTTAATTCTTAAATATTTAAATTTTTTGTGGCATTGGCACAAAACACCACACACCATCGTTCTGTTTGTCGGTGTAAGGATGTTTAACTCTCGGCTACATATCACTCGCTCTCCTTAGTGCCCACATAGTCCAAACATGTATCACTGCTTCTGTAGGCTCTCCAGTAGGTCCTCAATTTTATCCATGTTGGACGATGCAGATATCGATGCCTGCAATTGATTCTGTATGCTGCTTTGTAGCTGTGTCTGTAGATTGGTCTGCATTGAAGTTGGCAGGCTCGTTTCTATGGTTGCCTGCAAACTGGTCTGCAGAGCTGTTTGTGTGTTTGTCTGCATTGCATTCTGCAGGCTGGTCTGCATGGCGTTCTCTAAACTGGACTGCATTTGTGCCTGAAGGGTGTTCTGTAAGCTGCTGTGCATGGTGGCCGGCATTGTGGAGGCAGCTTGGGCCATGGGCTGGTCCAGCAGAGGCTGCATGTGACTGGTGGTCTGGGGCTGGCCTTGAGCTGGCAGGGCAGGACCAGAGGAATTGAGCAGCTGGGGCGAGTCTGGGAGGAAGAGAAAATGGAAATAACTACCATAATCAAACAGTAGGTAAATGTATTAGCAGTGGCATTCACAAGAATTCAACACAATGACTTAAGTTGGATTTACTGTGCTTCAGAGGTGGAAAAGAACAAAATCATCTTACCATTCTGGATGCCAAACACAAACAGGTTGGCCTGTCCTTGTGGAGCCACATTGCCGCCAACGGTTGTCTGGAAAAGCTGCTCCGGAGGTTGCTGGCCAGGGTTGGCTACCACACTCACACCCCCCTGCACCACAAAGATGGTTGTGCCAGGGGCTGGAGCCTGGTTGTTCAGCTCCTGTGTGCCAATAGAGTTCTGCAGGGTGGAGAGAGACGTCTGTGGGAGGAACAGCTCCACGGGTTGACTGCTCGGGACGCTGCTGGAACTTGGGCCCACTTGCATTGGCTGCTGTTCCTGGAACAGGCTCTGCTGTTGGTTCTCGGTGGATGTCGAGTTGCTGCCTGAGGAGCTCTGGTCTTGGAAGGACATGGGCTCTGCTGGCTCTGGCTGAGGGATTCCAACGCTAATGCTCCCCATAGGGGAAGGGCCTTGGTTCTGGGTGCTGAAGAGAATAGTTGGGGGGATAGCCTGGGGGTTAAGATCTGTGGTGCAAAGGAGGAGGCCTGTCTGCTGGGGCTGGGAAAGCTGGCTCTGTGGGACAGGGCTAGGCTGTGAGTGGTTTGGGATGCTTTGGAACATGGAGCCCTGCTGGCCCATTGGAAGCTGTGGTGGCTGTTGTTGGTTCTGCTGTGGAGACTGCTGCTGCTCCATGGGAGTGCTCTGTTGCTGCATCTGGGAAAGCTGAGTTTGGGGTGGGTTATGAAACATTGCAACTGACTGGGGTTGGCTGTTAGAAGTCTCCATGGAGGAGATGAATGCTAGTTGCTGTTGTTGGGGCTGAGGGTTTGGGGACAAGTATAGAGTTGACCCTGCAGGCTGCTGCTCTGAGTTGAGACTGCCACTAGTCAGAACAGTCAGCGTATTCTGGAGCAGGGCAGCCTGGACCTGCTGCTGGGAGCCCTGGGTCTCAGCCAGCGGCCGGGGCGATTGAAAGAGCTGTTGTGGGGGAGATGTGTGAGATGGAGGTTGGGTTGGGAAGCTGGTCTGAATGGTGAGCAGCTCTCCAGCCTGTTGAAGCAGTGACACAGGCTGCTGTACCTGGGGGGAGGAGTGGATCTGAGGCTGAAGCAACTCAGCCTGAAGATGCTGTTGCAAGTTCTCCAACACCTGCTGCTCTTGCAATTGTTGCTGCTGCTGTAAGTTGCTCAGCGCTTGATTTTGCTGCTGCTGTTGCTGCTGCTGTTGTTGCAGCTGATGTTGTTGTAAATTGCTAAGTATTTGATTTTGTTGTTGCTGATCCTGAAGTTGGATGTTGTTCAGGACTTGCTGTTGCTGATTTTGTTGCAACTGTTGCTGTTGAATATTCTCTATGATTTGCTGCTGCTGCAGTTGCTGCTGTTCTTGTGGCTGCAATATAAGTTGTTGTTGGATCTGCATGTTGCCAAGAACTTGCTGCTGCTGAAGGTTACCAAGTATTTGCTGTTGATGCTGCAGTTGTTGATGCTGTTGAAACTGTTGCTGTATTTGTTGCTGTTGTTGCTGTTGTATTTGTTGTTGTTGCTGTTGTTGTATCTGCTGTTGCTGTATCTGTTGTTGTTGCTGCATCTGTTGTTGTTGCTGCATCTGTTGTTGTTGCTGCATCTGTTGTTGCTGTTGTATATGTTGTTGTTGTTGTTGTTGTTGTATCTGTTGTTGTTGTTGTTGTTGCATCTGTTGCTGTTGCTGCATCTGTTGTTGTTGTTGCATCTGTTGTTGCTGTTGCATCTGTTGTTGCTGTTGTATCTGTTGTTGCTGTTGTATCTGTTGCTGCTGCTGCAACTGCTGTTGCTGTTGTATCTGTATCTGTTGCTGTGTCGATAGTGAGTTATCTGTGGTTCCCAATCGAAGGCTATTCATGTTCTCCTGGACGTGCTGCTGAAGGGAGTCTGCAGAAGGGGTCGGACTGTACAGCACAGAGTTCAGCTGCTGCTGGGCTACAGCCGCCTCCAGCACCTGCTGGAGTGTGGTGTTACCTCCAGCCTGTAACTTTTCCATCTGGGTCATGGCTAGAACTACAACCCCTCCACTATTATTGGAGCTCTCCGGAGGTATGCTGTCCTGAGGGTCTCTGAGGAATTGTTGAGGGACCTCTGGCGTCACTGGGGGGATTGTAGTATCACCTGGCACTGGGAAAGAGGTTGTGGGGGCAATGTCTTGTTTTTGAATGGTGCTGAGAGACTCTAAGCTAGGGAAAACAGAGGGCGCCTGGGGAAGCTCCACATCTTCAGGTTGCAGGGGCAGTGGGCTCTGAAAGGACTCTCCACCTGGGTGAGGACTAGAGCTGAGCTCCAGTGTCTGCTGCACCGCAACAAGAGGATCAGGGGATGGCTAAGAAAAGACAGGAAAAACAAAAATATTACTGACTGATTCTGGAGTAGACATTTGGATTTCACTTTCTTGCGGATGAATGCTGTCTTACCTTAAAGACATCTGTGGGTGGTGGATTGCTAGACACCTCCATTGGTGTGTCCTCTTGCCGTTTGGAAGGTGGAGCAGAACTGTCAGTTTGCTCAGATGATATAGATTTGATCTGGCCATCAAATAGACATGTCTTGACCAGGGAGGCTCCCTCTGTTTTTACTGTTCGGACATTTGAGTTATCAGCTGTGGGTGAGAGTGGAAACACAGGATAGCTTTGTGACTGTGAGAAGACCAAGGACCTATAATGATGTTTTGTGATTCAGGCTTCTGTGAGTAATTGATGAAATCTGGAAATTCCTCATATAATAAAAGGGTCACAGTATGGCATTTTATTTACGCTTGAGCTGGCGGCTGTACCTGAGTCTGGAGTGTAGGTGAAGGGCTGGGCATCATGTGATTTACCAGCATTGGTCATCACAAAGATTCCCACAGAAACGGGGGAAGTGACTGACTGATTGTGGAAAGGAGGGACTGTCACTATCAAATGGTTCTGGAAAGATCCAAAAGGAAGTGTATGATCAATGAATGCAGGCAGGTTTGATACAGCAGCTTATATAATTCTAGGAGAAACAGTAAACATATAATTTAGCTGCACTTACCTGATGGAAAAGGTCCATGTCAATCTTTGCCTCTGCTTGCCAGGAATTATCATCTGCAGATAAAACAAAAATATTTGTATTGTTCTATTCAGAGGTTTAAATGCAGACACATCATCCACACAAATTACATAGTCAGATACAAGTCAGGAAAACAGTAGCAACATCAAGCTATAGCACCTGCAATATTCTCCTGAAAAATAACTTTGGTTCCTTTGAGGAAGTTCTTTCCGATGATAAACACTTCCTCTCCTCCTTTCACCGAGCCGCTGTGAAGGCTCTTCTTCAGGATCTCTGGCACTCCTGCTGGCTGGGCTGGGGAATAATGGAAGAATCAAAGAATCAAAACTCACATGACATCTAGGCTAATGTTTGCCAGAAGACTGGCTCGATGAAAGCCAGACTGGAAACACAACATTTGGCCTCATGAAGCCTGGTGGTGGCTGTTACCTCTGTCACTTCAGATCATGTACTTAATTTAATTTTTAGTTCAAATTGTGCCTGAACCACTCACTGCAGAGGATGGGTGAAGAGGCGACCTGTAGAGTAAGGGCTGATCCATCAGGTTGGGGGATGTTAACTCTGAAGGCCAGCCTGGCACGCGTGCTTTTCTTCTTGGACCCTGCCACACCAATACGGGCCTCCACATCTGCATTACGCAGCTTCAAGATTCCTACACGGTCCACCCTGTAGGAACACCACAGCATGAGGAATACATGACAAGCACAATAAGAACTTCTTAATCATCAACAGTGTGTTAGTATTAACTGATACTCAATTATGCACAAAAGAATAACCCCTTACGCGAGTGTCATGTCATTGCTGGGCTCCAGAGGGATCTCAATAACAGTGGTGCCCTCAATGTCCACCTCCTTGCAGGCAGTGGTGTTGCGTCCTGTCACTCTGCATGCCTGGTAGAAACCGTGAGGCTTCACTCTGCCTGCATCATTCGCTACAAATACCTGCAGCACAACTGGTTCATTCACGCCTTCCAACTGGGGACAAAGAAAAATGAAATTGTGTGTAAATTGACCCCTATCAATAATTCATAGACTCTTGCTCTTAATGAATAAAGGAGTTTTAAACCTAAAGCAGCACATGGAGTCATTGTGAAATGCATATTGAGTGAAGCTTACTTACTAAAGCATCCATATGTGCACAAAAAACATGCATACTAAATAATGCAATGTACTGTGTGGATGCTTGACAGAAAGTCAGAGCTCATCTTTTTTTCCAGCCAGAAAAAAAGGAAAATTCACTTCATATGGGAGATATGCAATTATATCACAAAAGAAGAACATTCATTTTGTTTTTAACTTTTGAGCGTCTGTACCATTTTTATCATACATGTAAACTGATGAAATTCAGGGTTGTTTTGTTGAGTGCTTCATACTTTACACACAATAACAGCGGGGAAGCTGCCCAGCCGCAGTTTTATCTGCTGGCCACTAAGCAGCCCCAGCGGAGCACTCGAGGGTTAAGTGCCCCACTGATGAATACAGGGCAGACGCTATTCCTTCACTTCAAGATTTATCAGGAACAGGCCAAGTTACTATAGGATGATCTAGTTTTTAAATATTTACTATGCGTTTGGTGTTGATTTGTCAAAAAAAAGGTACAAAGCACAATACAGCTGGCAACACATTGTAAAATAAAGCTCGAAACACAAATGTGCTGATGGGTTCTGGTTAGAGAGTGAATACTTCTGATGTGTCTGAACTGGTATAAGCATTTCCCTGTGGTGCACAGCACTCCACACTCCGTGTCCTGTGTATTTTTGGCCTTATTCAGTCACTTCCAACTTGGGTGTTAATATTTTTCCTGTGTCAAGAAGCAGCCGGTGGCTTTCTTTGTCAAACCTTGACAGTGGGGAATCCTTGCTGTGTGCGGTCTTTGACAGAACCTCTGCTGCCCTCCGTCAGATAGCGAGCTCTGTGCTGGGTCTCTGGCTGCACCAGGATCTTAAGCTCTTTCCCATCACTCCTCTGGGGGAACTGAGTAGACAATAACCCACCCTTTACTGCGGTTCCTGACTCAAGAGAGCTGCGGGGCAACAGAAATCACATGATAACATTAATATGACTTCTAGAAATTCAATTACAACAGACAAAACAAAACTGAATGACATTTAATGTATTCCTACAGAGGCACTGAAGTACTCTGAGTTAAAACGCTGAAAGACAAGACAAGGGTCACCCCACCTGGCTATGGGACTGGTTTTGTCTGTGCCCAGCTGTGATAGGACAAAGTGAGGGGCCTTGGCACTGTCAGCGTCAAACACATCCATGCTGTCCTCTGGAGGAGCTGGCTTTGGCCCAGGTCGCTGGCGAGGGGTGCGCTTTCTAGACTTGCGTGGCACCTCTGTGTTGTCGTTGTAGGACGTGGAGCTGATCAAGCTGAAGTTGGAGACGGAGTCATCAGCCCACATGCTGCTGCTATGCTCCGAGTCTGGACCTGTTGGACCAGATGCGGCAGGCTCCTCTTGGCAAGACATCTGGCTGTCGTCAAATAGGTCCTCAGGGGGCGGGGATATGCTCAACACAGGCCTCCATTTCGATGGTGTGTTCTGAGGCTGCTGGACTCCTAGCCCTGACATCACTCCTGACCCTACCTCTCCTGTTGCTGTGTTTGCTCCACTGTTGCCTCTGCTGGGGGCAGATACGGCACCCTCCATACCTTGAATCTCTGAAGCTCCAGCTCCATCCCCTCCTGTGGAGTGGAGATGCTGGGGAACTTTGAGATGGTCTGAGGACGAGGTAGAGGAGCCAGTGGATGGGACTCCCATTGCCAGGGAGGAAGAAGCAGAGGGGCTGGAGGTGGAAGAGGTGGCATCTGTAGTAGTATACAGATAAAGGAGTTAGTACAGATGATCAGCACAATGCAGGCTAGCAGTCCCATTCAAGCAGCTGAATTTGTGCATGATTTGTATTGATTTCCCCTCTTCCCAACTCTAATTTCAACAGTCTGTTGTGGGTTAAATGCTCTCACTGTGCATGCGAGAGCTGTCAAGCATTGATCAAATATTCTGAAGTTAAAGTTGAGAAGGGTACTATAGGTCCCACATGTTTTGATTCCTACAAAACCTTTCTCAATTAAATTCAATGTGACAAAACTGACATGCTTTGTTTACAAAAACAAAAGCAAGCTACAAATTGTTACATACACATTGCCAGAAAGAAACATAACAAAATCTGGTCAAACTTTCTTGTACAGCCAAATTTGCAAGCTGGTAATGTGGAGCCAAATTAAATTTGCAAGGGGTTACAGTACAGTTTGTGCAATGTGCATTCAGTAGTAAACAGTAGTTTGCGCATGCCAATTGGAAGATTTGGTTGGGACTGAGCGTAGCCATGGAGACAGAATAAACAAGCCTCTGACCTATGGAGCAGTGAACTGCAGACCATTTTATATGCAGACACTCCCTGCCTCAGAGGGAACTTCCTGCAATAAAAACGAGACAGCCAATGAGCAACAAGAGAGCTGATCATTCAAGATTCAACTTCTGTCAATCAGTAAATTGGATGAGTTATAAACTGAAGGAGTAACTTTTGAAGTTGGTCATTTATAGACATTTTGAAGCACGTTTATTTGGTTAATGATGATCTGACGGACATAACAGTAGTCATGCTTTTGATCAGCACTGCTTAGGACCAGCTGGGTCAGACAGGATAGTTAAAAGGTAGCGTTAACAAAAGCGCTATCTCCGACACTGTTGACCAGTTAGTTTGCTCTCTAAATGAAACTCAAGACTAGCATCCTTCAGAGTTTTAGCTGGTGTCGGCTGCCCTGAACCATGATCCAAGATCAGACCATTTTCTTTTGGTTTGCTAAATGATTAAAAAAAGACAGACAATTGCTTGGGGCAACTTCACTGTTTCATAAAGAGACAGAACCTTTATAATTACTTACAATGTCAGCTATATTTGAAACACAGTTAGTGAGTAGATTAATCATTTAGCTGCAAAGCTCAAACAGTTTGAGACCTGAATAAGTTATCCAGTGACCTACTGTTGTATGAGTAATAGAGTGTGTGAATGACAAATGAGCAGAGGCTGTTTCTGTTTTAGGCACTCATTAAATATTTAAAAACAAAACTTAAAGCTTTACTGACACCTTCGGAGAGATGTGCTTTATCAAAAGTGCTAACACAGAGACTCTGGAACAAGATGTTATGTCATCATGAGAAATGTCTGAGATGACTGCTTAAGCCAAAAAACGCTATCTGGATCAGCAGTACTGGTTATGCTGCATTAGGTTTTGCTGCACCTCTAAAGCTGGACCACCTGAATATATTTTTAACTGCCTAAAAGCAGAGTGAAAAGAAAGCATTAAGCACAGGCATCACAGGGGAAAGTGCTGCTGAAAAACATGAGTGAAATGAGAAAGGACAAGCTATGTTAGCATGCTGTGAATGTCAACTCGCCAGTTCTTGGAGCTGTTATTTAGAGCAAAGCTTTCTAGGAAAAGAGGACTGTGTGTGACTTTCATTACATAGAAGCCGTTGGGATTCTTAAATGATAGTCTCTGCCACTAGCAAGGTATGGCTTAGTTAGTTTAGAAGCTGGACTAAAACTATATTCAGCCATTTTAAAATTTATCGTCACTTTAATAAAGTGACTTTTTGCAGTTGCAGTTTGGGTGAATATCAAAGCCTCAACACAGAGTCAAGGTAAGCAAAGCCTCTTCTGATGGTGCTGCTAGGAATATAAGAAAATAAACCCTGACAGGGTCACCTAACACCAACATGTCAAATAAGCCAACAGACAGCACTAGCCCAAATATTGACACAACAAATAATTAGTAATTGGTGGTTCCTTTAATTCAGCTTTATAATGGAAAATTGTCAGTCCTAAATTATATTCAAATACACTTTTAGTCCAACTGTCCATCAGCTTAACAATCTGCCCCCAGCCCCCAGTTGGTACCACCAAAGCCTCATGGAACCAGCTGACATACCTATGTGAAATCTAATATGACTGTGCCTTGTTATACCAGTAGTATTAAAATACCTTAGCTGAAAAAGAAATACTATACTAGCTCATATAATCTCAAACAGTCACAAATATTGTCTCAGAAACTGGTGAAAGGGTGAAGTTGCCCCCAGACAGATACAAGGCCATATGGGTTTTTTCACCCCTACTGTCTTGGAGAATAGTTTGGCAGGGGGAAACTGATCCCAGATCATGGTTTTTATGGGCTGAGCAGGTAGCTCACCTGAGGCCAAGGCGGCAGAGGGGGGAGGTCCCGCCTCTCCCCCACTCTTCTGGCTCATGGTGGGTGGGTCTGTCTGGGTGGACGACGGCTGGAGCTGGAGCTCTTTGGGGAGGAGGTCATATACCGACTCTGTCACAAAGGAGGAACAAGAGAAGATACATTAAGTTAAAAAAAACAGGAATCAGAATATTGTTCATTATAGGACCCAAATAACCCAAAAAGGTTGTCCACTCTTTACAAGTGGAAATATTCAGTCTTAAATCTGCGGAGCCGCTGAACTCTTATGGTAAAATTACTGAACTTCATCGGCCAAAAAACTGAAGCTAGTGCAGCATTGCCATAAAAAGCAGCGGCACTAATGACAACTAGACTCCTAAATCTAAAAAGACCTAACTTCTCTTTTTATTTGTTCTAATGCAGTCCTGGAGGTTACAACAAAACTACTACTGTATCTCACTCAGGCTTGTTATTGTTTCGCTGTTTCCTTTTCAAAAGTGGAAGCATTCCTAGAATCAGACTGAAAGCAAATCTGGGTCTTATGATCATAATTTTCCCCATGTATATCAAAAAAATTGCTGTCAACACTAATACAATACAGGCTATCTTATGATAAACTAAATTTGCCTCCCATGGGGTTTAGTGTAATAAGACCCACAGAGACATTCCTTGATATTTGATGTTAAGATTCCCAGTAGACTATAACCAACCACTGCAGCTTTACTGGAACAAACTGCATTTGATGACGAATAAACACGATTAGGTAGTTGGGTTGCTAAGGAACAGGGTCTCATCAACACCCTGACATGGATATTTCAGCTGTGCATTGGCGGCCTCCAGCATGTGTAGTAGTCATCTGATACTCAGCTATGACTTAGCACCAGCAGAATGGTTAAACTGACAAGACACATGAGATCGCACTTCTGTGACGTCAACGATGCTGTTAAGGGAGCGACAACACAAAGTCACCACAGTTCACACAAAGAGCTACACAGCACTCTAGTTCATACATACACAGGCCGAACTCAAAGCACTGAGATGGAGGCTAGATCCATGCACCTTAGCTTAGCCATAGCTAATCTGTCTTTAAAGAAGTGCCCTCAAAAATGCAATAAATCTTCTGGAGGGCTTGGAGATTGATCCTGCATCAAATCCCTCTACAGCAGAGCTGAATGGCATTAGCGTTGTGGTGCTCCAGGAGCCAAAAATTGCATTGGTATAAAACAGAAATGTTTCTCTCTAAATAAAAGAGTTGTGGTAATTCAGATACTTGCTGTGAACAGTAGTCCTGTGCAGGGAAAAAAGTAAAACCAGTAAAACTGTTCACATGACATCTGTAGATGTGAATAACTATATTGTTTGAGTGAGCCATCCATTTAAACCAGTCACACCATGACAGTATATGTACTACTTTAAGAATAGAATACCAAACAAGAGATCTCTTTAAACCTGTGTCTTGGACTATTGCCCATATAATGAACTTTAATGTGACCTTTAAGCAATTAGCAAAGTGTGTGCATGATCTTCACAATAACCCTTCATCTGTGTCTGTTGTGCTTTGTTCATGATGTGAAGAGAGGGCGTCTTTGTGCATGGATGCATTAGAGATTGACCGGCAACCCGACATGACCTCAGTCTTGACTAATACCACTTTCACACAGGAGATGTGTGTATGATGCAAGTCTACTGAGTGCATGTTTAACCTGCCTGAAGCCCATTCATATGGGAAGAGCACTCATATATGAGCAAACACCATCAACATTCACACACTCACACACCCTGCTGAAACGGGCTACTGTGTACATATTTCCACCAAAAAACAAATTACATAAAAAAAATAACAGAAATGTCTGTACACTGAGAATCTTCAGAACCAGGCTGGGGGAGGAAGGACCCAAATGAGTCAATGCTGGGCTAAACTATGTCACTGTGCTAGGCTGAATAGGGGAAAAGTCACTCCCACTCCCTGACTGCTTGCAGATCACAGAGCAAAGCAGCACAAGCACAGAAACTTACAACTGGGATTTTATTTTCATTAAACCAACAGTTTCTGCTAACACACAATTCCTCCCTGTAATTAGGACCTACCCCAAATGTTTACCTCATAGTTTGAGTTTGTTGAAAACATTCTTAGAAATCCCATTGATGGAAAGCCTGCTCAAAGATGTTATAGTGTCAACCCCATTGGCACGACAGAGTATATGTATTTACATGTGCAGTTGTTCACTAAAAGTTACATTTAATATTTAGGCTAATTATCTGACACAAAGGGTGATAATCATAGATAAGCACAAAGTTGTTATTTGTGTATGTAAATGCACAGTCTGAGTTTCATTCAGTGTTTTGAATTCACTCATGTGTCAGACTGCCCAGGGAGGCAACAGTATGCAAAACAGTGTTTGCATATACACTATGGCATGACTTGTTGTGGTGGGAAAATAAAGAAAAATAATCAACTCTTCATAAGGATTTATACTGACACCAACACAATAATAACAGTATTTTTGATAACATACTTTCCAAAAACAAATATACTTTCTTTTGAAATGTTAATGCTTTATTTGATAGTGACAAAGAGAATAGAAGGAGACACAGAGGGAAGGACACGCAGCAAAGGGACCTCGGGCCGGATTTGAACCCGGGTCCACTGCATCAAGGACTCAGCCTTAGAGGTAAGCGCTCTACCAGTGAGCCACCAGGACATCCCTCCTATGCGGTTTTTGATATTCCACTCTATCATCATATCACATTAAAAACTTAAAATGAAACTTTTAAAATGAAAAAATGTAACATTAGTTTGTTCAATTTCCTTTTCTTATTTTGTGGAAAGATTAAGATGCTTCCTCTGGGCTACCACACATCCTTCCTGTACAGATCAAACATTATATGACTTGTAGATACTAGAGAAACGGATTTACTGTGAACAGTATTCAGATCTTAATCAAATGGTTTGATTGAAAGAGGAAATCCTAAGAAAGACTTTCTTTACAAGAAAAAATATGCTAGTCTTGACTCATAAACCACAGTTAAAAAGATTAATTAAGTAGAACTGTTGTTTGGGGGCTTTGGTGTTGGTCTCCACTTGCTTTTATAGGAGTCAGAGGACATGTGTACAAGTTAATGTACGAAGCTCTACAAGCTTGTGTGAGTATGCCCAAAAAAGTAGGCTGCAACACACTGGCCAGTCAGGGGGCGGACTGAGTTAAACCTACACTTAGAACAATTAAATTACCTCATCTCAAAGTTATGCACTGCTCACATTACACATGCCTTAAAGTTTTTGCCAAATGGCAAGGTCACCAGTCCATTTTTATTCTTTGCAGCTGGCTTGAGCTAAGATCGGGGATGACAGATGAATAGACAATACATGAAGGCTATGTTTTTGTTGAAAATGAAAAAAATATGCAGACCAAGAATGTGTTTCAGTGCCCAATAATGGCTCCTTTAATTGCACTCTTGAACTCGTAACGATATGCTCAAGCCAGAGTGCAGACAAAAGATCTACTCACTCCACTCTAACCACAAAAAAATGCCATTTTTGGCGATTTACACCATCTTTGTTTACCTTGAAACCGAATTATACTGGCAATGAATGGCTGGATGCTATTTTTTTCTCTGTGGGCCCGTTTGTGTAGATCAGATGAATAAACCAGATCAGTGGTTCCAGCTTAAGATATAACCCAATTACTACTATAGACATCTCTTTCACATTACCATAAAAGATGCAGTAATGCATGCCATATGTATTTAGACTTTTCTAAACCACAAGCTTTGTGATAGTCGACCCATTTAAACCAAAAATCAATAATACATATTTTACCATTTACCTGTAGTGCTAATTATCAATCTGGATAGTTTTGCTCAAAGCGCAACAAATATATGTGCATTTGAAAATTTTATCAGCAATTAATTACTTACTTACTCCAGAATTTATGATCAAATTACTCAAAATAATCCAGACCTAATGGTGAGCAGCTTCATGGAGAATTTTTCTATTTCTACCGAACTACATCCACCAACCACATTACTACACGTATACAGCTCAGCTGAGGAGGAAGCCATTATTGTTTACATCTGGTCATGAGCACAAGCCTCTTGATCATGAGTAGATGCATGCCTCCTTCTGCACAGTGATACAGTTGGCGGGTGTAGTTTGGTGAAAGAAAAAAGTTCCTATATGAAATTGCTCACAACAAGGTCTGTGGATTATCTTGAGTAACTTGGTCAAGTAAAAGGAAAAATATATTTTGGGTGAACTGTCCCTTTTACCCACTGTGCTAAGAGTGAATAAACAGTTAACAGTGAATAAACAAATAGACAGGGATGTGTCAACAAAAGTAATGAGGAAGCATTCTTTTAAAGGATTATATCATGGGACACTTTCATTTCTTCTCATGTGTCTCAGGTGACTCACAGTAAATGGAGCCAAATGTATGCATGCATTGATATGAATGCATTGAGTTCAGGCACAATGAAATAAAAATCAAACAGAACAAGAATAAACTTCATCTTTAACATGATGAGTTCTCATATCTGCAGCGTTGTTCTCTTAATGTACAGAAACAAATGACAAACCACAAATGGTTTGTTCTTATAGTACACTATATTATTTTTCTATGGTCATTCCAAATCCATACTGAGCTGAAGTACATGAGCACATTAGTCTCACACAATGGAATCTAATCGCACACACATCGCCACTACAGCTCAAGTTTCTCACACTGATAAGTTGATGTAAGATTTCCCCCCACTGAATTAGACTAAATCATCTTTTTGGATTTTCTATTCATGTAAGTAACAACACTTGAAAGGGCAACAGGATTACATTATATAAAAGCACAAAAATCACATTACTTTTGAACTCATTTCAAAAATAGACATTATAATACTAATTTGACAATATAAATCATCATGCAAGCCCTAATTTCTAGTTGTGCTATGGTAATAAAGTGTGCAAGTGAAATAAACCAGACTTCCTTTTAAGGATGGATATCAATAATTGTGCCACAGCGAATGTGTCCATACAGCAGAGAAAAGTATAATAATTGAGAAACATTTAGAATCCCTTGAAAATAAAACCTAACACTTTGAATAAAACCAAACTAAATGTTTACGTGTGTTTGGGGGTTGATAGTATCCTGATATTTTAATGTATATTTAAAGAACTATACTATCAAAATGAGCTCCTTTGTGCTTGACATTGACACATAAAATCAGTACCATTTGTTTCAGTTATCCACTAAATGGTTCGTCTGTGTCTCTGCTAAAAGACCTGGCAATAAAATATCTATTATATTATAACTATTGTTATTTATTTTCCAATTAATAGAGATCAAGGTTCAGGTTACTATTGAGGCTTCACATTTGCCTCATTATGAGCTAAAATGTGACCAGCTAAACAGTGCAATGTACAGTGCACTGGCAGGCCAAAAGTCAAGTAGGCCAGCTGTCCTTTCTTTCACTTACAGTCTGATATACATGAGGTCTCCCACTAGATCATTGATGACCATGTCTGCTACCTTGACCCCAACACAAGCACACACCCAATTGCTGAGATATAAATAAACAGTCACCATGTGATACAGTGTGACCATATGGCAGGCTCAACTGAGCATTTCAGGGTCACATAGCAGTGCTTTCTGCTAGCTCATGAGCACCCTAAACATAGCAGTCAGACAGATGTTAGAACAGCAGGCCCAACAGCAAGCAGGTAAAGATTGTATTGGGTATAAATGCTTGTCTTTTAACCATCAATATGCGGAGGACATCTAAGACCAGGTGATAAAAAATAACACCGGAAATCCTGCTGTCCACCTATCTAAATGCATAACTCCATGCCTCTCAGGTTGCCACTTTAACAGTAGTGCTCAACAACACAACACACAAGGCATGCTCGTGCTTGTGTTGAGCAGCAGATTCACAGACAGTTTTCTGACACATTAAGTTGATACATTTGTTTTTAGGGAAGGCATTCATCTGCAGACAAAGTGCTGTTGAAATCCAGTATATATCCACGTATTCACCGGACCAAAACAAAAGTTAACGGTCTATTTCCTTATTGATGTAGCAACACCCTCCTTATAATAACAGTTGGCTGACACGTGTCCAAGGTGTCTTTCATATTAAATGTCGGAACTACTAGCCCCAGTGGCACCACCCCCCATCCTGACAGGGAGCTACCATGCCCTGAGCTTTCATGTGCCAGTAACTACATTCTTTCTGTGAAACCAGAGAATGCGAGGAGGAAAACTCTGGCTCAAATCCACCCATAAACCAAAACAACAGAGGGACTGTCACCCAGCAAAATAAATAAACAATACACAAAACAATACGCATGTACTACAGTTCGCCCTTCTCTTGCATTATAAACATGCATACACAAACACACCTCTGAAGAATCCCACTTTAGGACGTTAAACCACTGAACAATGTGGTGACTGGAAGGCGACCTCACGTAGCTGTGGCAAGCTAATAGTATGAACCTAACATACTGCTAACTTAGCCACTAAATAATGACATGAATCACATCGATATTATCTCACTTATCCTCGTTATAATTAGACGAGCAACCGAGCGTATCATGGTCGCCCAAGCATGTCACATGGACAGCTATCCACCAGGTACTCGTCAGTGCACAAGCCAAATGCAGCTAACTAACTAAGCTAGCTAGGCTGGCTAACAGCAGAAAAGAAGCTAACTACTGCTAGCTAGCAGCTTAACATGAGCCATCAAGGCAAACATATTACTTCCGATCAAACCAGGACAGCGGGTTAGTGTCTTCACAGTAAGCTTTATTTAGTAAAAATCTTACCTTTTGAGTATAGAGATTTGGGAGAATTGAGGTCGATATCCGAGCTAAGGAGGGATATAAAATCAGAGGGCATCGCAGCGCTTCATCGAGGGGAGGGGAAGCGGACACTCTTTAGTAGAAACCAAGTCGGCAGCTCTTGGCCAATAAATATTGCGTTTTGCAAGCGGAATGTTTTAATATACAGAGTATAACATCGAAACAATCTTAAGGCGACAAAAGCAAAACTTTCAGTATCAAAAACCGTTAACTAGAACGTCTCCCGTTAGTGTGTGTGTCTTTGCTGAGAGGAGACACATTTCGTGCTACGTTGAGACGAACACACATACACACACATACAAACACGCACATACACACTTGCCTACAGTTGGTCGGCCCACCTCCTAGTCCCGCCCCCTTCTACTGCCCAGGGGCATGCGCTGTGGCCGGGCTGAGGATACAGTGAGCCGTCATAGAGGAAAGTAATGCCATTACATTGCATGGCTTGTTCTTATCATTGTGGATCACATACATCTAATTCATACAATTTTCACCCCATGTAGATGGACCGATTGTGACACATCAAAACAGGTATCTTCTTAAAGAATATTTCTGTTGTTAGTTATTATGGGTAAACAAAGATTTCCCGAATATCCTGAACTTGAATTTTCCCAATGAGAGATTGATAAAATAACCTACATCTGTACTGTAGGTAGGTCTATCTACAGCACTGGTGGCCTCAGGGAGGGTGGCCTTGCTGGCCCCATATTTAAAAAAAATAAAAAATAAAAAAAAAATAAACCGCAGCAAAAGTACACTGATCCACAGTGTATTTGTTTGTTTATATATATATATATATATATATATATATATATATATATATATATATACTTACATCTTACTTCTTGTAACTGTACCACCAAGAAAGCTATAGAGCATCAAGATTGTCATGCTTTAGTGCATCAGCAACTTGACCTCTTCCCCACATTTTAAGCAAGGTATGCAAGGGGATGCTTATACCTTCTTTGAAAGGTAACTAGAGCTGAAGAAACCCTCTGAGTCTGTTTGCAGTGAAGAAAGTGAAAGTAAGCATATTTGCAGTTGATTATGCTAAATAAGGTGCCTGGTTGAACAAGTGTCAGCGGATTCTTCAAACTCAGCACAATAAAGTGTCTCATATTTCAAAGTTCCTTGGTCATGAAATAGCCAGAATAGAGAGAACTCTCTCTGCCCTTCAGAGTAAAACAGCAACTGCTTAAAGCTGTAGTGGAATCACTACACTAGTAAACAGGAGTGGCACAAGTGGAACGGAAAAAGTAGCCAACTGTGCAAAGCAGCTTCTCTCTGAGTACATGACAATGCTGCTACTCTTTATAATATGTAAGAGAGGAGAGTGGCAAGCTACAAAGCAGAGATTGGATAAAGCTTCTTTGTGTATGGACCTCCCTGCTACAAGTTTCTGCTTCACAGCCAAACTAAACTTCAAAAGTGTGTGATGCCAAATGCCAGCTGTAATGGCTATCACCTTCTTTGGTAAGGTATTATAAATAGCAGGTCCAACATCAGTAGAGAAACACATTGAGCTAAATTAAATTAAATTAAATTAAATGCAAAGCATTTTAATCTTTCTTCAAGCGGTAATTTATGGAAATCTTGATCGCAAAGACACAAAGAGAAACACTTTATCTATAAAATATACAAAATACAAATATTTATAAGAAATGTTTGTATGAATTGTCATGCATTGTATACATAGAAAGAATCATATATGATTAATGATAACATTAACAAAGGTTTATTCTGAAGTTTCCCATGACAAAAGCAGCTAAATTGAATTCAGCCATCCTGTATTTTATTGATTCCACCTGTGCTTTTTCTGTTGTTACATCTCAATATATATTCTATGAGAAAGGCCAATGAACATAATGTTTGAAAAGTGGTTACTACTAAAAGTACACAGAAAAGAGACCAGTGGCTAATGGGGAAGTTAATAATCTTCCCTTTTCTTCTATACTACTCATTGACAGTCATAGATTTAGATTACCAATTTCAAATGTATGAAATTATTTTGATAATAATAATAATAATAATAGTTAATCAATACATAGTAATTGATAACATCATTTAATTAATTCATCTTTTTCATTTACACAGCTGCCCTGTTCCCTGATAATTGACTCAGCAGACAGACAAGGCAGTCCAACAGGTGACCAAACTGGTTAACAGACAGGTAAAGTCGCATGAAAAAGAGGGGCATAATTTGCTGCCTTTGTATAGCCTACACAAGAGCTAATGAGCAACTGGAGAATAAGGCTCGTGGCAGATCATACAGTCAGTCATCAAACTGTGTAGGAAATAAAGATAAAAATACAAACCAGTGGGTTGTTCTCCTGGGTTTAGGGCTTTAGAGTGCCTAGGGTGCTGTCCTGTTCACTTTAAACATTAAAATAGGCTATAATGCATAAAGATATAGACATGCTTGATTGTATTTTGACTTCTTCGGTTGATATTAATACGATACTATATTTTAAATAGCAACGAAATACTGAAAAAAGGACAATATTGACTTCATTGTAGAAACAGCAGCACCTTTCTACAGCCTCAATTTCCCAAAAGGCATTTCGGTTTGCGTCACTGTGTTGTTGCGGAAGTGCCAGGAAACGCTGTGCTGTTAATACTCTGACAGTTGAATTAATTTCTTCAGACCAGATAATTTCTCGCAGGTTTTGTGTTTATAGCGCCGTCATATTCGTCCAAAAAACAAAAACGTGAGTTATGGCAGCTCTAAAATACGCCGGTATGGACGACACAGACAGTGAGGATGAGTTACCTCCTGGATGGGAAGAAAGATCTACGAAAGATGGTTGGGTCTACTATGCAAAGTGAGTGGAACCCCTAATTTTATCTGTCTACACCAATGTGTCTGTATTTAGGAGTTTAGCTTTAGCACCGTTCACTACCAACCAACGGATTATATCGGTGTCATCAGTCTGCGGCTAACACAGGTTGCTAGCTGCACCAGTTTGGATAGACTCTGATATCTTTAGTTAATAGCATGGATAATAAAGTCTGCAGGGCTCACGCCACGAAAGGTTTTGTGGGAATTAATGCTAGAATGATATTTAAGGTGAAATGTCTTAATAAGACTTTAACCCTGGAAATACGAGTCATAGTGTAGTTGCATTAGTATTGTAGCTCAGAGGTTTTGAAGTGTCAGTCACAACCTAATGTATGACTGACTCTTTAAATTTAAAACCCTGAGACCCTCATCAGTGATTTAACAGTAAACTAGGTTGCTCGTGGTGACATAGGAAGAAGACAGCAAATGTCTTTGTTTGATCTTGCTCTTTACACTAATGTATGCCACTGATATATTAGACATATTTGAAGTTTGTTTGAATGACCTGGTATGTCTTGTCCATTATTGTTTTACTTTGTTTAGTTTTCTTATATGAATTTGTCTATGTGACATTTGTCTTAATATTTGCTTGAATTGCAAGATTTAGTCTCATCTGCTGTTATTGTGTCTTTTCTATTACAGCTTTAACTAGATTGTTTGCATATTCTATATTCTTCGTAGTTAAGTGTTTTGTTCTGCATTTTTTCTTGCTTGTTTGTTTATTCTAACGTACTTTTTCCAACCAAGAGATTTCTAAATATGTTACATTGACATCACATCACATGTCCCCAGACCAGCCATTATATGACATGGATAGGGGAAATTAAATTTTCAAAATTGGGCCCCTCATCTGCACTGATTCCTGCACCATAGACCTTTGCATTGCCTTCCACTGGGTCTTGGGCTGTGATCATCTTTACTCAATGCCTCCCCCTGACGTCAGGCCTGGCCCCAGTATATAGATAAATAAATTAATACATTAAGTAAAAGTAACATTTTCTAATGTTGGTTTTGTCTCTGTGTACCGACAGCCATGATGAGATGAAGACACAGTGGGAACACCCAAAGACAGGAAAGAAAAAGCGTTGTGCTGGAGGTTTGTTGTTTCACTAGTTTTTCAGGGTCTTGCATGTATTTGGGTGTATTTGCGGTGGCTGTAGCTCAGTTGGTAGAGGGATCGCTCACTGATCGGAAGCTTGTTGGTTCGTCCCCTGACCATGGCAGCCTACATGTCAAAGTATCCTTGGGCAAGATACTGACCCCCAAATTGCTCCCGATGCTGCGTTCATCGGTGTGTGAATTAATTCCCAATGGTGGCATTTAGGGAAGCCTCGGCCACCAGTATGAATGTGTGTGTGACCGGGTGAATGACTGTCAGTAGTCTGTAGTGTAAAGCACTTTTAGTGTTCGCAAAGCGACTAGAAAAGCGCTAAATAAGTGCAGGTCCATTTACCATTTATTTCTGTCTGCTTGAGGGTCACACTATATACAAGGGATATAGGAACATGTCCAAACTGGCTTCAAATCAAATGGTGTTATATTACAACCTTACCTTTACAGAATGCTTTACAGAATTTATACATGCCTTCTTTCTGCTTTTCACAATAAATACAATACAATACATATATATATATATATACTTTCTTTTTTAAAGATATTTTTTGGGCATTTGTAGCTTTTATTGAGAGTACAGAGAGTGAAAGGGGGAGACAGAGGGGAAGACATGCGGGAAAGGGCGCCGAGCCAGATTCGAACCCGGGCCGCCCGCTCACGAGGACTGGGCCTCTGTGGTACGCGCTCCACCAGGTGCGCCACTGGGAACGCCCCATATATACTTTTTTTATTATTATTATTATTATTACATTTTTTTTTTAATTTTAATACATTTTTTATTGATTCACAATTGCAGTATACAATACAACAGAAGAAAGTCATATTTTCGTTTTTCTGTATAACCCAGCACCCACCCCTTACATCGTTATATCAACAGGTTAATACACCCAGATTGGGTTAAGACAACAGTGTGTACTTATATAAATAATAATAATAATAATAATAATAAAAAAACAAAAACAATATATATATATATATATATATATATATATAGTTTCCAATACTTTTTTTCATAAATACATTTTTTTTTTTTAACACATCTATGGACTGCAGCAGATGTTTGTATGCTGCATGCTGGCTGTTAAAGAAAAACTGTGTCTGTCTTTCCCCACAGATTTACCGTATGGTTGGGAGCAAGAAACAGATGAAAAAGGACAAATAATTTATGTTGAGTAAGTAGATTGAGAATTTGAACCTCTGTTTGCTTAGCAGAAGAAACAAATTAGCTATTTTTGGTCATGCAAGATATGCGGGACTGTACGTATTTGGGATAAAGTGTCTATTATAACATCCTATTTTCTTTGTAATTTTCAGTCACATTAACAAGCGGACCACATATTTTGACCCGCGGCAGGCATTTACAGTAGAGGATGTGGTGGTGAAGCCAAAACGTTATGATGGAAACACATCTGCTCTGGAGATCCTGCAGGGTCGTGATCTCTCTGACAAAGTTGTCCTCATCACTGGAGCCAACGCTGGCATTGGTAAGTTTCATGAGTCTGTTTTACCAATTCAATAATGTTTTGTTATAGCTACATTACAAATCATCAGTGTAGTAAAGTGTGTCCATGATGATACCACTAGGTGGTGATGTTGTATTACAGTGTAGTGGAGGAGTGCTTGACAAGCGCGTCTTTGATCCCTGCAAGTCCCCATCTCTGCACAACCAGACATTCATCAACATTAGCCTCCAAAATGATACACTTAGACTCAACAAATCACTCCTTAATACCAAACATGATTGTATTGAAGTTCATTAGCTGGGCTGAATTGGATGTCATTGTTAACTGTAATGAATGGTGTCCATTTGTACCCAGCAAATGCATGGCTCACTATATAATGGTCTGGAAACAAATGTATTTCCTCTTTCCTTTAGTTTAAATTAGCACAAGTAGTGGCCATTTGTTCAGACTTGCTGCTTTGTTCGGGATAGATAATGACAGCATGAGGGAAATCAAATAAACATAAAATCGTTAATTGTCTTTATATTCAAATTCTTTGTCCCAAGGAAAGTCACAGCAGTGTAATTGCTGTGTGTGTATTAAGAGATGCTGCAGAGCAGCACTGTCGTACACAGATTTACAGCAGCCTGGGGACCTTCACTGAGCCTGTGAACTTAAATGCCTTCCTGACCTTGATGTTCTTCCATTTATCTGTCTCTTTATCTAAATACACACTCAAGGATTCATCATATAGAAATCACAAAAATCTGAATGTTATTGTCCTTGAGAAATTCTTGTTTAAGGTATAGACAGAGCTCCAAACAGCTAAATATTTTTAATATTAACATGCAATATGCAAACACAAATATACAGCATGCACCTTATAAACAGTGTTATTATTTTCATTATTTTTAACAACACACACTGACTAAATTAATATGCAGGTTTCTGAATAAGGTAAATGCCAAAAAAAACCCAACACTTTTATCCAAAGCACTTTACACTATACATGCTCATTCACCCATTCACACACACATTCATACTGGTGGCCGAGGCTACCTGCCACCATTGGGAATTCATTCACATCACGCCATGGTAGGGGATCAAACCACCAACTGACGAAAGCTCTACCAACTGAGCCACAGCCACCCTAATGAGTCTCAGTTGAACTGAACTGGGGTGACTGTGTTTTCTTTTTAAGGCCTTTTTTCATGCACTTTAGAAATTAGATCAGTAAGTCACAACATGTAACATGCATACAGATAAAAAATCAATTATTGCTTGCACCCAGGATGCATATAATTGAAATAAAAAGGGACAACATATAAAACAGAAAGTAATAAGTATGGTTAATAATAACCAAAACAAAAGTGCAGCATCGGTGAGTGCAGACCTCCACCGCGGCCACAGTCACATGCTCCATTAAAAGTATAATTTCCCGAGTTGGGATGTCGCTTTTTTTACTTCTGTTTGTCAATGAGCTTGAAGTCACAATGTGGAAACTATATGAACACTACAAAAAAGATTTAATTGCTCAGGGGATTTAAACAACACATTAAAAGCAGTTTAAATATTTGGGTGACAACAAAGACCCAAAACCCCCAGATCAGATGAGCCACGAATGTGTGCCAATATTTTTGTGAATTTCTGACTAGTTTTGACTTAAATAGGCATTTACATGAATTTTGATAGTTGGGAACAATGTTTACAATTATTGCGATATCCCATTAACACAGCACAAATGCCCTATCTTGCAATATTAACATAAGTTTAAAAAAAAATGTGTGTATCAACCCTTTCATTCAGGCCTTCTCCAAATATAATGGTTTCTTGATTGGCCCATGCTCCACCCTTCCACTAAATTCTGTGATAATTGGGCAATATTTTATCTGTAATCCTGCTGAAAGACAGACAGATAAACTGTGCTGAAATCATGAACTACTTGGTGGTGGTAAAGATGGAACGAAAGCGTAACAGATTACTCAGACTTGAACCTTGTGGTTGCATATGGAGAGCTGGTGTAGAGGTGGCTGCATTAAACATTTAAGCTGGAAATAATTCAGTTGTGGAGTTGTTTCACCTTCTCAGGAGTTTGACGTGCACTGGAATAACAACAGCAATTCATTTAGCCTTCAAGTTGTGTAAAAGAGGATTTTTAATTTTTTTTCAGCAAAATAATAATCCTTGAAAAATGATCAAATGTAATGGAAACCTGTTTGATTTCTTAATTGATGAATGATGAATTCTAACTGACCTAAATAGTTTTTTTTGCCAGTTATTACAACTCCATCTTTATCTTAGAGAACTTTTTTAAGAAGGGAAGAGGTGGAAGCGAACTGTCAGCATTACAGCACTCTCTCTTAGTTGCTCTGAATGATTGCGGGAATATTGTTGATTCTGAAATAAGTATTTAGCCTTTTGATTAAAGGTGGAGAGGAATAATTATATTGAGAGCACAGAGAAAATTGCAGATAGTTTTCACCACAAGAGGGCACAGGAGGTCCATGATGTTGCTGCTGCTGGGGTATTAAAACGCTATCATAATAAGTGCTTCATATGTGCTCATTTTTGCCTTAGTTTAAAAACTATATAATGAAAAGATAATCCACATTTAAGATTAGTTGCGATGTATTTAGTAAATGAAAATGTGTTCATCTGAAAAAAAAGCAGCTTTTCTCAAAATAATGCATCAAATAGCTACAACACACAGACATTTTATAGTGTGTGGATGCTTATTAAACCCATATTAACATAACCTTTGTTTTACTCTACCACATATTAAATATGCAGCTCCCATAATTAACAGTATTCTAATAGTAATTGCTACTACTTGTGTGCTCCTTTGACATTCCACTAGTGAAATGTGGTTATGCCAATTGGTTGGACCCACTTAGCATTTTAATGGCATCAATAGTGTTTTAATCCAAGTGTCAAGGCTATTTCCATTTTCTTCACTGCTTATTTCTTCCACAGGAAATGTGACATTTTTATTAGTAATGGTTGGATATTATTTAATTAGCAAATTTACATTCCAGCTCTTTGATTTAGTTTTTAATGCACATGAACATGAAAAAGCACATATATGAGTTTATTTATGCATGAAATGTCATAGTGTCTGATTTTGTGACCAGCCTTTAGGCTCCATTGCAACAGTGCAGGGAGGCGAGACAGTAATGCGGTTTGTCTTGCCGATGTGATCACTGCGCTCGGTTCACAACATTAGTCTTCCTCTCTCTGCTTTCTTTTGTAAATTAAAAACCAGTAGCAACCTGAATGTTGTTTTTAATTGTGATAATGGAAATGAATGATCACAGTTTCTTTCTCCCTCTATTTCTACTTCTCTCCCTCTCTCCCCCTGCTCTCTAAAGGTTTTCTTACTCTTATAGACCTGTGGTTGTACACCTGTACCTCTGCATTGATTCCTAAGCGGCTTTGACCCAGGCCTGAGCCTCCTATCCATCCCCATTACACACTCCTGCTCTGGCTCTAATTCCCCTCCTATCAACTAACTCTCAGGTTATTTACTGGGGTCCATGGAACAGTTGTCCTTAAAGGGCCATTGCCATGATATCTCTGGCACCCACTGGGTTCAGAGAAAAAAACATTCTTTCTTAATATAAATTAAATGCACAACACTTATTTTAAAAAAAGTAATCTAAAATTGTTATTGTATTTCTCACACTAATCTTTAAATCTAAAAAACTGGATTTCATGTCTCCATAAACATTTTTTTCTCCTGAGGCATGACTATATTTATATTGTGCTCTCTTCGCACATGCAGTCATCTTTGCCCTGTGACTTCTCTTCTGCGACACAAGTGTAACTATATATATATATATATATATATATATATATATATATATGTGTCCCCCTGCCTGGGGAGCAGGGTCAGTCTCTCAGGCTCTTGCAGCAGGTGCCATGTTGTCAGCATAACGTCCAGTATGCTGAGTAGCGGTCAGAAATAACATATCGACCCTCTGTCTCACTTAAATAAAACATTCAGGTGGACACAACTATCCTCCATGTGCTATTTTATTCACGGTCCAGTAGCTCTGATGTATGACAGAAGACCTGTGTTTAGGGCTGATTTCATTTTGTTTGATATATATATATATATATATATGTTTTGATATGTTTACATGTCTAAATTTGCAGTTTTTATTGTTTTTATAAGGGCCGTGACTTATGATTAATTTAATTTTCAATTCCTCTGACGATTATTTTCTTTATTAAATTGGTTTTCATTTAGTCTAAATTAAGTCAGAAAATAGTGAAAAATGTCCACCCCTGCTTCTCAAAGTCCAAGGTGAGGTCTTCAAATGTTTTATTTTTTGTAAGTCCAAAACACAAAGATATTCTGTTTAATATGATATAAAAGAGAGAAAAGCAGGAAATTTCTCACATTTGAGGGGCTGAAAATTGATTTTGAAAATCTTTAATGATTAGTCGATTATCAAAATAGTAGCCAATTTTTCTTTCCATAATTATTGCAAATCTGCTTTTTTTTTTTACTCGACCTGTTTATAATTGTATGTGAACTTTTGTGGCCCTTTGGTACATTGGCTTGTTGTGGAGAAATACCTGCAGTTGCAAAGCACTACTCAATATAAATGCATGCACTAAATTCCACATGGTATTGTTGTTTAGGTTCAGGGTCAATGCTGGAATAAGAAGCAGAAAAGACTCAGGCGGGCCAGACAGGGAATAGCGAGGATTTGGAAAGGAGCGCTTCATAATGTTTTGGTATCCCTATGCATCGTCTCTGCTGTGTTTTAGGACTTTGAATGTTATTCTTATTCATGAAAGACTAACATTGTTCTATGTTTGTGTTGATCCCAGTGTTGTGTTGGGAGGATTAAGTGTCAGGCCGGTGCTCTCCTCTCTCTGGATGGAGAGATCCCTAAGCATATTCAGTGAGTCGCAGAGCTGGGGGAGCCTCTGTGTGCAGATTAAACCCATAGCCTAGCTTTGTGGCTGATCATTAGATTGAGGCAGATTTGTTAAGCATAACTGCCATTAAATTGGCTGCAAAGCTCTGGTATTTACTGCGCTGCTGTTTATGAATAAGGACCCCCTTAAAGACCCGCGCAGCGATGCGTTAAACCCGAGCCTCGGTAAGGAGGGAAATGCATTATTCATAGTGGGAGGAATTAGATGGATAAAAAGATGTTCCTGGTGAGGGTGGCATGCGGTGCCTGTGTCTCAGTGTGTGTGTCTCTGAGCATCTCTGAGTGGCTGCGTGTGGTTTAGATGACATCCAGAGTGCATCTGTGTTTATGTATAGTGAGCCTGATAGTATTTTGTTGGTGTGTCTGCTGGGGGAGTGGCCGGCCCGTGTCCTGCTCTGTCTCCTCTGTGTCAGCTGGTGAACTGAGCCACCGAGGAAATCGAAGGAGAGGTTTTTTTTTTTTTCAACGGGGATTTCATGTCTTCTCTGATGAATGTGTTTATTGGCTACGTAATGAGAACCAGTTATGGTTGGTTAGTCAAATTATTTAACTTTATTAACCTTGGATGAATTTTGCTATGCAGACCTAAACTGGTGTAACATGCAAAGAGTATTATGCTGGAGGCCAGAAGGGTTCAATAATGATTACAGCTCTAATATAATAGAACTGAAGTGGTTAGAGAGAGAGGATGGAATACATATATGTGCTTAAAGGCTGTGGGTAAAATAAAAATGAAAGGGTACTGGGTTATTGTGTGTAGTCAAGTAGTTTATAGACCTATCGAGTTTACAGTCTGCGGATGATGAGGGGATGAAAGTTACATGATGGGGTGGGGGGTGGGGGGGGTGGGGGGGTTGATGACAGTGATGAAAATAGCCCCAATGCTCAGGAGGTGTGTGTGCATGAGCAGGCTTCTGGGGTCCGTGTTTATGCTTGTGCATGTGTGTGTGATTCGGTGTGTGTCTATCAAGTTTGTGTGTGAGGTAGTCAGGTAAGGCCGGCTGCAGGAGGAGCAGGGGTGACCACTGCGACGTGAGGCCATGATGAGAGATTGTTTAGGGAGTTGGACGTTGACACAGAGGGTCAGAGGCAGAGGAGGGGGTGGGAGGGTAGCTGGGTACTAGATAGGCCTGCATGGATGGTGTGACAGCAGTTGGGGGGGTTAGGAAGGAGGCAGAAGGGACAGGGAGGGGTAATAGAAGCACTCCAGTGCTTTCGCCTGGAACAGCTCAACCTTGGGCTGTAATTACTAACCATACATCCCACTTTTGGGGTGACATCTCCCTCCTCTTGGACTAATGGTGGGGAATTAGAGGGGATCTTAAAAGTCAGAAGGACTGGGGGGGTTGTGCTATTCCTCACTTCTTGGGACAAGAAATACACAGCAGCAGCAGGAACAGGTGCGTCATCACTGAGTCAGTCAGTAGTCGGCCTGTTCACTCATTCACTACTTTCTATACAAAATACACTCTTTCAATCACGCTATAGTGAGCTGTAAATGTATGTGTTGGACACTTATGAATTGTCATAATTTTGCATCACTAGCAGATTCACACAACTGTAACATTTGCATCTTTAAAATGTGGTATTGTTTGCAAAAAGTGGTAATAATACAAAGAAAAAGAGGAGGGTTGACAGCTGAATCCATAAAAGTGACATTATTTATCTATTTAGCTAAATATATGCACACATACAGGCACTCAGTGGCTTGAAAAAGACAAGATCTTGGTTGTCAGGGTCACATAAATAGTGTAAGCATCCCATTACTGGAAAAAAAAAAAAATATATGAATTACTTTCCTCTTTTTTCTGTATTTTTTTTCTGTATCCATTACTGTTCTTATTTTGTTATTCCAATTTGTTTTCTGGGATTCCCCAGTGTTTACTTATTTTTGCTCTTCTCTTGGGTAAAAATGTGGTCGAGAGCTCTCTTACGAAGATAAGAAAAAAACCTGAAAATCATATTTATTTAGTTTAAGTTTATTTAACATTACATTGATTTCACTAATGCCTTTTCATGCATCAGTTAGAGTTTGGAATTTGTTGCAATATTACTCTACCCTTCACAAAGTTATCAGCTAGACAGTTATACAGCTTCTGTCCTTACTGTATTATCACTGTCTTACTAGAGAACTAGACTCCTTTTCCCAAGCGTCAACCTCTGGGTGAAGCCGATGTGAAAGTGCCTTAAACCTGCATTCTTTCTAATGGCCAACAGGGGGCTACTCCACTGGTTACCATAAGAGGTCGGATTGTGTAAAGTCTATGAGAGAAGTGACCCGACTATTTACTTGATTTATTTCCTCAGTAAACATTTTCCTAATGAATCCATGGTCTTGATCGCTAGTTTCAAGTCTTCTTTAATACAGCATGATGTTCGTTTTGTAAATGATGGTTCCGTTTAGAGTAAAATAGACGATAAAGCAGGGTATGTTTTAACACGTGGCTAACTTGCGATTGATAAGAAGCTGCCTGGGTTCTGAGGCAGCTTGCAGCTTGCATGTGATCACATCACCCTCAATAAATCTACAAATTCATAAACACCAAACTAACCAACATATTTTGATGCATAAATCAGGTTGACTGCACAAAATTAAACTAGCCAGATATACACAGACATAAACAGTGTAATTACCAGTCACATATTTATCATATTATTCATTGCTCCAGAAATATAACACACAACATATTTTGATGTTGTGCATTACAGTTAAAAACGCCATATAATTCATTGGGGTGGGGTTACATGTTCATGATTTGTGCTGCTCTTGTGTTGTTTTTGTGTGTGTTTTTTTCTCAGCAAAAATTGAGCTCTGCCGAAAGGGGATTGTGGGAACCATGTCTGTTTACCCACAGGTCTTGTAATGATCTGAATTGACTTCTGTTTGCCCAATTGTACTACGGAGCTTATTTTAGTTAAATGCCTCTTTGGATGCAGATCAAGCGAGAGAAGGAGCAGGCAGCTCCGTTTGCCAAATAAACACGTTTACTGACGAGGCTGGTAATGATCTCATTACATTGAGCCAATACACCTGTGTACGAGGGGGATCCAGAGAGGGGCGGCGGGCCAGGGAGGACAAACAAAGCGTGAAATCACTAAATCACACTCATTATTGGGGGATATCAGTAGGGCCAGGATCCTAATGTACCATGAAGAGCATTCACTGCTTAATGGACATTTTACACAATTTTTTATGCATTTTATACATTACACTAAAACAAATTTCAACAATAGCCGAGCCATTTACTGTATTTTTGTTACGTTGTGAATCTTCAGATTGAACATGCACACAATCAAAGGATCTACATGAACTGGACTGTTTTCTTCATCTCTCAGCTCTTAAAAACTGTTCTCTTATACATTATACTGTTTTCACCGTGCTGTTGTCCGATTAGACAAAAGAACCTGAAAGATCGTTACAGCCCAGCATAATAGTCGGGCCTCCTGTGTGTTGTAAAACAGCTTATGGCGTCTGTCGATCCACCGGAGCAAAAGAAACCTCCGTCTGACCTCTTGTCATGTTCCACCATCAGCGCACGATGCTGAAACAGACTCTCATTGTTGTACACCTGACCAGGAACTAATTTCAGTGCGGCCCTCTCTACCGGCAACATGGGTGAGAGGGCGTGGAGTCTCTGTTACAGCAACGCCACTCTCGTTATTTCACAATTAATGTCAAGCCCTTGTTATTTGTCATTGGAAGTACATGGCTTCGGTGCTGCTGCTGTTGTTGCTGCCATATTCTAATTTGTTCTCCATTATGGAAAACACTGGTGTCGATTAATTTCACTTTCATGGTTTGTACACACAACAAGTGAGTGTGAGGTGTTGTTGTTTACCAGCAGCCACTACTCTTGTCCAATTTATAAAGGCTGAAAAAAAAGCTTTATAATGATGGCACGATTAGAATCCTTTTTTTTTTTTATTATTTGCAAATTTAGCTGCTGCTTATGGATTGTTTCTGTTGCATACATTTTGCATATGCTGTAACTTTAATACTAGATACATCCTTAGCATTTTATTATTTATGTTTAAATTATGGTGACTATACAGACATTTTGTATGACATATAGAAGATTTTATGCATTTTTTTCCCCTCTAAGCCGTCTGCTCCACCTGCAAATTCAAAGAGCGTATTTACTCCGGGAGTCACACGGCTCGTTTTTTTTCTTCTGTC
The DNA here is from genome assembly GCF_030273125.1 of Centropristis striata. NCBI lineage: Eukaryota > Metazoa > Chordata > Actinopteri > Perciformes > Serranidae > Centropristis > Centropristis striata. Next base: position 16,046,177 of record NC_081522.1, on the reverse strand, counting down.
ATCTTGTTTTTATTTTCATTTCCATTTCCTGTGAGTGAAATGATCTCCGCTCACAGCCACAGTCCCCTCCATTACACCTAATAAGGTGTCATATAATTTAATTCCATGCTTCACTTGTCAGAGAGGGCTTCCAATCCGACTCCAATTTTGAGTTTTAATAGATATTAGTCCTTAACACTCTCCTCACAATTAGGCCTCCCAGTTTTGCTCTTAATGAAAATCAGATTAAGACATATAATCTAATTACAGTTCATATTAATCCACCCTCTGATACACTCTGCCTCTCAGACCCTCATTGCCACAATCAGTTATTGTGCCCGTCACTTTGTCAATCAGGACACTGTACAGCATTTGTGTGTCTGACTGTGGTTTGTATTTACTGTCGAGGTGGGGCTGAAAAATGAGACGTTGCTCGTTGCTTTTGAACTCTGAATGATAGTAAATGTCACAGGAAATAAAAATACGGTGAAGGGAAAAAAAAGTTAATCTCATAAATTAATTCAACCTATGGGTTGAAATGACCCATTTAGACTTGTAATTTAGAAATGAACTTCTCTCCCTCTATCTTGTCAGTTTTATTGTGACTACATGATTTGGATGGAGCCATGAAGTAGTCTTGGACTGATAAATTCTGTGTGTACCCGCGGACCTCGTTTCATGGGAGAGACGTCCTTATCAGAGGAGCTTTGATGTGCTGAAATATCACACCAAGGTTCAGTCTGAATGTCATGTCTGTTCGATTGTTCATCTGACTCCCTCTATTATGAGTCATGTTTTCTTAATTACTGCCATCACTGTGTAATTCCCAACATAATTAACAACCGACCTCCCTTCCTCTAACCCAGTCTGCGCAGCGGTACCTTCTTAAGAGCTGGCGGTCAGATCCAAAACTTTATCTAAGAAGAGAGGAAGAAGACTTGAACCACAATAATTCAATCAGTTTCATCACTTCAGAGAGAAATGATTAACTCCCTCCACTAGACCACTGGGTTACTCAATGAAAGAAATTATATGGAAAATTGATAGGGATTTTAACTTGCACCCCCAACCCCCACCATCACCACTGCCAACACCCCATTAGAGCCAACCCCTGAGAATCAAGTTATCTTCAGAAAAAAACTAATCTTTGAAGCAATGCTCGCTTTCATTCTTTTTTTTTCTCTCTTCATGTCTTTGTCTGTCTGTCTGTCTGTCTGTCTGTCTCTCTGTCTGTCTGTTTCTGATCATGTCTCAGGCTTTGAGACAGCCAGGTCTTTTGCTCTTCATGGTGCCCATGTGATCCTGGCGTGTCGAAACCTGTCCCGGGCCAGCAAGGCAGTTAGCCTCATTCAGCAGGAGTGGGTAAGTGGCAATCGAAACTTCAAGAACCCCTCAATTTAACTCTTTAAAGTGAAATCAACAATTTCCATTAAAAGACAAAATCCAACAGTGAATTGATGGGACAAACAATTATTTCCTGTTCTGCCACAGCCTAATATTCAGTGAAGGCTAAGTGATTGATTTAATTTTATTTTCAATTGTGATTTTGGCTTCCAGTGACTATGAAAACAAAATCATTGGAATAAAGCGGTTATTGTGCCGCATATTGTTTCACAATAATGCTCTGGTTTTGTTTTATGTTATAAATCCAGTGCACCCCTTTTCTTTATAGTGGTACGCTTTCACCCGTTTTGACTGATTTTCTGTCTAAACATATGTTTAGTAGATTATTCTATTTTTCCCTAATTTATTTTTTAATTTGTTATTTTTATATATTGAACATAAGATGAGCAGTTTTCAGTCGGTTGTGGAAGTGCACAAATGTTACAGCATGGTTGATTTTATTCATTTTGATCTAATGTATTTTTTTTATTTATACTTGTTATTATTATTTATTAAAGTGTATATATTATATTTAGATAATAATAAGATTAATTTGTCTAATTTTCTTCAATTATTTTTTTATTTGTCTTTCAGTTGAATTATATTTAAAGTTAAAGAAACTACTTCCACTGTTTAAAAGTCAAGTAAAAAAAACAATTTGATAAGTGCATGATGTTTCCAAAGTCAACGAGTTATAATATTGAACAAAATAATTGGGATTATAATTTTTGCTATAATCCATATGCAGCATTTTATTTCTCTGTACTTGTGTTCTCTATATATACAAGACCCTTTTTTATGTGATCTAGCCTTGAAGGAGGATTGCTGTTTTTTCCTTGAGGTTCCTCCGTTTCTTCCGTCTGTTAAGGTGTTTCTTTTTCTTTTTAGACACTCAATTCAGTTTTTTCTCAGCCAAATCAGATTCTAATCAAAGAGAGTCTTGTATGGTGTTCAGATAGCAAAGCTTTTGGGACTTGTTTTATATACATAAAATGTACTTGAGTTGTTTTAATTTAAACAGTTGATGTTACATTGATTCACACGTCAGTGACATGACATAAATGATTCAGAATGTCTGTTTGATCCACATATTCAGGTCTCACTTGTTAAATAGAGTCTCATGAACACTTTAACTGTTTTCTCTCATTAAGAATAGAATCGCTTTTCTTAATGAGAGAAATCAGTTGAAGTGTTCATGTTCAGGTTCTCACAAACTGCCTGCTCACTTCCCAGGAAAGCTGGAGAAACTTCTGTATGGGTCTCTGGTTAAAGCGAAACAACAAGAGAGAGTTTAAGGGAGGGAGGGAGAGAGAGAGAGAGAGAGAGAGAGCGAGAGAGAGAGAAAAAGTGAGAGAGGGCATCTGATAATTACCTGAGATTATTGCTCTAATATCGCTGCGCTTGTGACGCGTCCCCAGATTTACGAGTGTGGGAAAATAAACAAGTGAAATGTGGGTGCTGGAGCAGAAAGAATAAGCCATTAGCACTGGGTTGATTACAGAGAGCAGGACTTGAAGAAGAAGGAGAGTGAGTGCTCAGTGCAGATATGGAGAGAGGGAGAGAGAGAGAAAGGGGTTGAGAGGGAGGAAAACAGGGAGCGAGAGAGGGAGACAAACGCCTTTGAGCGAGAGTAGATCTGCAGTGTTTAAACTCACCCGAGTCTCTAATTGAAGTATGCCCCTGGGGCTGTCAGTGCTTCTCCACAGTGTGAAATCCAGTGTACAGATCTATTAATGTAGCTGCTTTGTCTAAATGAGTGAGGAAAAGCTCCAATCCAAGTGCCAGATTTTGTAATGAAATTGATTTCCAAGCTTCATACCTGCTACAGATTTATCCAGGATGCTGTTAAATGTTTAACAAAAGGAAGCTTGCTTCAAAGTGTTAAATAACTGGTGACCTCTGTGGTGTAAATGATAATCTTTCCTATTTGTGTTACATGTGCAGAATGTCACCAATATGAAATGATTGAGTTAATACAGTTCTGTATAGAGCATGAGTAGAGAATTAGCATGCCCTAAGCGCACTTCATATTTCCTTCTCAAGGAATCCCCCTGTTATAGGCTAATGAATAAAAGTCACAATATCAGAATAAATCTTTGCTGCAAATTCTCCCCTCTGGCGACATTATTAATAGATTCAGGAGAAGAATAGAGAGGAGGATTAATCTTTAAGATGATGGATGGACTCTGCTCGCCTTCCCATGCTCCTGCGTTAAGGTCATTTTGATAAGAGGGTATATTTTGGGGTCCTCTGTACAAAAGGTCATCATATCTACTTCCAGGTCCCTCTCAGAGTTCCGCTCTGGCTGCCAGGAGTGGAACTGCTGTCCCGATTGCACGGGACCTCTGACCTCTAACTACCTGCTTACTATTACTCTGAACTCTCTCGTTCTCTAACTCTCTGGCTGTGTGGGCAAGCGTTGCCGTTCAGAGGTGAGAGTGATGGCTCATCCGCAGCGCAGGGGCGGCGGCGTTCAGCGTAGCGTCGTGTACTGACAGTGGGTATAATAGTGGGGTCACCGATGGATAATGGGCAGGTCAGAACAGCCACTAGCTGTTAGGAAGTGCAGGGTCAGAGGCCTTATCCTTCCCAGCCAATCATACTGTGCTCTGCCAGGAACGGCTACAGTATCAACAGAACAATATACTTTACAGAAGATTTCTGGTAACTCTACCTAACCCTTGCACCTCACACAGGACATCTTTGGCTTTTTCTTTTTTTGATTATCTTGGCTGTGTTAATTAGGGCTGGGGATTGTTTATAGCCTCACAATACAATACATATCACGATACATGTCGAAATTCACGCTGATTTTGGATAACGACCATCTCCTACTACATGCGCAGTTCTTCATTTTTCTGTATAACAGCGATCGAAGAGCTTAAACAGTTAACATTCAGGCCCACAGAGTTCTTAAGAGTAAAATAAAATATTCTGTTTCTAATCCCAGTGATGTGAAAAATGCAAATTAAATATGATAATTGTAGACATGCGCTGTTTGTCTAATGTGTAGTGGCCTTCGCTGCCACCAATTGGCTTTATTGTGCACTGCACCAAATGTGTTTTTTTTGCAAAACCATAGTTTCTTTTGCAAAACTTCTGTCACAGCAATTGCTGCTGTATCGACACATTAGCATCTGTATCAATATGTGCATCAGCAAGGAGTTAGTCACAATGTGGCTGTATCGATTTTTTGAGCACAGACCAATTTTTAATGCATATGGCATAAATATTGGCAAAGCTTTGAGTTTTTTTAAATTTTATTTTGGAAGTTCAACCTCACCTCTTATAATAAGTCAATAATAAACTGTGTAGCCAACACACAGACCCTTAAGGACATAAATATCCCTCTAAAAACCCTTTAAAACCACAGCCATTACTGCATAAAACCATGCATTCCATTAAATCAGGCTTTCAAGCTAGAGCCTGGCTTTATTATTGTAATTTTTGTTCTCTGAATGAGACATTTTGTAATGTTTGCCCTTTTAGGCAAATGCATGCATGTTTCCTGGTTTCCACAAAGTTTATTGCTGCAGTATTACTGAAAAAAAAACCCGCTTCAAAATCAATGTTGTTGCTAATCAATGTCATATCCCAGACTATGAAGAAAATCCCCTCAAAGCAGTGTGCAGAAAATGTTAACATTTTTAGCTATTTTTCATGAATAACAACATTATGTAAACAAGCTGGCATTTAAAGGGTTAAATGCTGAAAACATATATTATTATTTGTTAGTTAATTAAGTTGGCTAAAAGATTTAACTTTGAAAATGAAAAAAAAATATTAAAGCTGGAGTGCAGGACTTTTAAATTAATGTCTGCTACATTGTATGGGTAGTCAGTGACCTAGAGGTTAGGAATCGGGCTTGTAACTGGAGAGTCGCCGGTTCTGACAGGTCTAGGACTGAAGTGCCCTTGAGCAAGGCACCTAACCCCCATGCACAGCACCCCGGGCACAGTAATGTGCTGCCCACTGCTCCTTGCATGGTGTGTTCACTTGTGTGTAAAAAAGGATGGGTTAAATGCAGAGGTTGAATTTCCCCATTGTGGGGTTAATAAAGTAATCTTCTTCTTCTTCTTCTTCTTCTTCTTCTTCTTCTTCTTCTTCTTCTTCTTCTTCTAATTCTTCTTCTTCTTCTTCTTCTTCTTCTTCTTCTTCTTCTTCTTCTTCTTCTTCTTCTTCTTCTTCTTCTTCTTCTTCTTCTTCTTCTTCTTCTTCTTCTTCTTCTTCTTCTTCTTCTTCTTCTTCTTCTTCTTCTTCTATTCACTCACTTGCCAAGCGTACATAATGCTTTTTAACCCCATTGCCACCAGGGAAAACTCTGTATTTTGCAGTATTCCGAAGTTGTCGTGTCTGTGGCGACTTTCCAGCAATGGCACACCAGAGCTGATGCCCTTTCTGGAGTGGATGCTCCAGATAAAAAAGAAGTACCTCTGGGAGCGGGAGATATGTGGCATACATGAGCGTCATGAGCGTATCTTGTATAACGTCTTTGTGTAATTTCTTTGACTGCCAGAGGGGGAAGACAAAAGTTTCCTTTCCAGTTTTAATATTTAATTTTGTGGCAGTTTTTTTTTACGCTGAAAGGAGCAACTTTTTTTTATGAGGCACAAGGGTTAATCTTTATCCAATATGAGAGTATTTGTTTCTATATTTAGCACATTAACTCTTTACATGTTCTTGCTTGACATTATGGAGCTTGTTTGGCACTAGAGATTGTATAACCTGTTTGTGTTTTTGCTGACTTTTTATCATGAAATTAGTTTCTTGCTGTGTTTATGCTACATACTGTTTTCATGATGGGACTTCAGCTCCATCTCCACCGCAGGCCTAATCTGTGCAGAATGTGTTATTTTCTCTCCCTCCATCCAAGCTGCGAGGTGAAATCCCTCCAGCAGGCTCATTAGGGGAGTTTAGAGTGGCGGAGAGGGAATAAACATTTACCTTATGATTGTGTTTTACAATAAGCCTGATGCTGGTTTGCCTTTATAGGGTTCAAAGGGGGCTGTTTTTACAGGCTGTGATGAAGCCACAGTAAAACCAGGAGGGAATTAACCAGCAGATGGGTGCTGGGAGAGATGGAGGAAGAGTAGAAGGAGATAGGAAGATAGCTGGAGAAAGAGACAATGTACACCAACACATATCATTTTGTGGATTATTCTGTATTTTGCATCTCATTATTGTCATCTAGAGTCCCTCAGGTAGTCTTCCAACACTACTGCTCTTGTCCTCTGCCCTATGACTTAAGTGCATGCTATTTTCCCACAGCCCCTTACCTATCCATCTTCTATTCTGCTCACAGTACAGGCAGGTTAAGTTGCTGGTTAACAACCAAAGTGTTGCCTGCGTGCCAGAGATTTATTTTTCCTGATTGCCTTTAAAATTCTGCTTATCTTTGACTCCAATGTCTCCCTCAGAGAGCTGTAATGGACTCCCCTGAGATACAGTGGGCCAAGCAAGGCCCTTGGCCCCTGAGTAGAATACAATACATACGCGTACACACTCATGCGGCATGGTCTTATTTTGTAATTTCTTTCCTTTTTTTTTTAATCCAAAATGCTTATTTCCCCCACTGCTCCTTTCTACAACACATGCTAATGAGATGCTTTGTAAGGGCGTTAATTAGCGAGCTAGTCACTGATTGCTGTGCTTGTTTTTGTGTGTGTGTGTGTGTGTGTGTCTGTGTTTGTGTGTGTGTGTGTGTGTGTGTGTGTGTGTGTGTGTGTGTGTGTGTGTGTGGCAGGGGGGTATTAATATGGCTGTGTGCCGCTGAGGAGGGTTCTGTCAGGGTCTGCTCTGGAACCAATTAGGCTAAAGCTCAGTGTCCACTGAGGCTGCTGGGAGAAAAAAGCCTGCTGCTTGCAATGTCAAACAGCAGCATTAACACAGGCCGGAGAGGCAGAGCGAGACAGGCGGCCTGAGAGGCGATAAGCAGCGGTCACTCATACAGGCAGGCAGACAGTTCCTCTGTGAAATATGAAAATCAGACAAAGAATTCACTCCTACCCAAAATCCTCTGTTTTCGCCATTGTTATCAGATTCAAGCCTATAAATGTATAGATAATCTCCCCATGTACTGTAGATACTTGTTTTCATGTTCATAACAACTTCAAGTGTCTGCTATTTCAGGTGAAATGTTTTTTTTCTTTCAGAAAGAAGGCAGTCAGTCCCTTCTTGAAGATTTCAGTACATGAACTTGTGGTTTCATACCTTAGAATGTCACATGTTTATAATTAATGACCTACATATAGTAGTATGAGGTGGCAAAGTCCTGCGAAAGTTTATTATAACCATCATAACAGATAGTAAATTCATAGGCAATTAAACTTTAGTTATTGCTTATTTTACTGTTAACAAAGACTGAAATGATAATTAATAATGCTGTCTATTTTTTAGCAATACTATAATTGAACAGTTTATTGATGCACACATTCTAACATTCATATTCTATATTAAGTATTTGTTAATGATTTCCAAACATTATTATTATAAACATTATTTAGATATTTATTATCAGTGCACAAATATCACTCTTTTATTGATTAGCAATTAAAATAATTATTGCATTAGTTGCAACTTTATAACATCCAAATCATGTTTATAGATGGTTCACGAAACAATTATTTACCACTGACAAAGTATGAATGTATTATGTATATTAATGTAATAATTCATAGTGTATTATGAAGTATTTATTAACAGTTTAACAGGGTATTATAATCATTAGTCATAACTTTATAATAAGTCCAATCAAATAATGTTTTACAAATAATTTCTTTAATGTATAAAATGTTGTAATGTGTGCAACCATAAACTGTTAAAACAAAATAAGTTATCGCATTACTTTTATTTTTACATCATGTCTAATAAGAGTAAAAAAACGATTAACTAAAGTTTAATTTACTATATAATTACATTGACTAATGATAGTTATTTTAAAGCATTACAAAGTTCTGGATGTGCCCCACGCTTCTATATAAAACGACTTCTTGCACAGCTGTGCATTGAGGCCCCTTTCTGTGTCACCCCACTCTGACCCAAATCACACTTGTTAGCACAGGAAAAACGGTACATGTGTGTATGCATGGGTGTGTGTGTGTGTATGCATGTGTGCTTGCATTTGTCCGTTTGCCCGGTGCATAACCTCCTGTGTCAGTCTGACAGGCCCTGCTGCCCCCGCTGGCCACCATGCCATGCCACGCTCCTCCCGCTGAGGCCAACAGGAAGTGACACATGTGAAATGCTGACCTGGTCGGTTGCAGCCTGCTCCAGGGCCTCAGGATGCTGCTCTTTTAGTCACTCTTCCCCTCTCCTCCCCCGCTCTTTCTTTTCTTTTATCTTTCAGAAATGCCTCAAAAGACTTTAGTCCTCCTCCGTCCACCCTTAGATTCTGTACCTTTTTTTTCCTTTTTTTCCCCCTTGCTTTTACCTCCCACAATGATTAAGGAAATTGCAGCCCATTTCGCAGGTCAGTGAACAGGTCTGTAACAGTCTTCTTTGCTGCCAAAGAACCCAGTAGATCATAGTTAGTCATTTTTAAATCTTGCAGGATTTTAAAAACTTCATTTTGTTTTCCGTATAATTTTTTCCTGAACCTCCTAAAACGTCATAACAAGCTTATTTTCTTGACCTAAACAACTAATATCAAAAACCACAGTTTCTCACAGTTATTTTAATTAAAACATGCATACCTTTTGGTTTAGGATACCACACATGGTGCACTTTCTTTCATTAAAAAGCAGAGGCAAAAGTAATTCTTTTGCATGTGCTTTTGCTGACCCGCCACTGTTACAGCTCAGATAAATCCAGTGGAGATTGTTGCTGGTGATGTCTACGCTTGTTCTTAAGTGGCCCTGGAGCCCCTTTTCAGATTGTCCCCAGACTGTACCGACATTACACCTGCACTTCCACTCTCGCTGCTCTCCCAATCCTCTCCTCCAATCTCAGGTGCATCCACTGAATCATTGAGGGAGTGGCAGCTCTTCCTTATTTCCAGGATGAAGCATTGTGCAAATCATTGTGTTTCTTTGCATATTAGTTGCAAGCGTCCACCTCTCCAGGGAGTCCTCCTCATATCTTTTTATTTACTTATTTATTTGTTTCCTACCTGCATTTTGTCTGTGACCTGGGAATAAAAAGGTCCCACTTCCCCCCAACTACAGTCTACATCGTCTTGAAGAGAGCTGAAGCGATGGATGGAATGAGGGTGGAATTGCGATATGTAAATTTGATGAGGAAAACCCTTTTTTCCTAAATTTATCCAGGTCTGATTCCTCCAACAAGCGACCACACAAACCTCGGGAACTACAATAGGATTTACTGTAATATACCGTTGAGGATTTCTTTACATTACACAGGTGACGGTTACAATGCAGCTCGTGGGAATACTAAAGGAGGCTTTGTGTAGTATAGACTGTTAGTATAAACGTGAAAGAGTTGAATACCTTGAGGTTTTACAGTAGTAAGCATTTTGTGTGTGTGTGTATGATTGTGCATCTGTGTAATACACTCCACAAGTACAGTATGTGTGCACACGTACGTGCATGCACGTTGCACACACCCATCCACATGGTGTGTATTTAAATGCTTGATTATGCATTTTGCATAGCTTTGGGACATGCATCACTCTTCCCAGACTGCTAATAAAGTGACCAGGGAGATGGGGAACCTAAATGAATCCTAAAGTGCCTGGCTTGCATTCCTCACTCCCTCACTCTCCCTCACTGCTCTGCTTAGTTATTCCAGCCCGTCGTGAAAAGCTGTGCGCCGCTCAGCTCTCCACCTCCTTATGTCTGTCTGCTATAGCCAGGTGCTCTGTCTCCTGAAGAGGTGTGGCCTGCTCCTAATTGCCTGGACCACAGTGAACTATGGGCAAATGCTCTGTGTGAAGGAGCACCGTGGAGGAATAATTTTGAATAAATCACATAGTTAGCCGGGTGGTATTTTCTGCTAAATAAGCAGTTCAGCAGCCGTCTCACATGGAGGTGTGAGCGTTAGAATGACGGGTCACTTGCCATAGGTCATGTTGGGGAGGATTTAAATGATTTAAATGATGTCACTGCCACTGAAGGGGACAGGTTGAGGAAGGATGTGTAAGGCAGCACCTCTTTGTTGTTTGAACCTGACAGACTCTCATCCTTCACTCTTTCACTCTCCCCTCTGAAGGAGGGCTCATAGCCCTGGGACGAGGGCTACTTATGATGAGAGAGGTGAGAGGTTGCTTGGATCTCTTTCACTCTTTCTCCCCCTCTTTCTCTCTCTGCCAGCAGAGAATGTTTTTATTGAAGTCTGAGAAGTGCTGACCACAGAGAGACAAGTCCAGCGCACACTGTAATGTTTTAAATCAGGAGATGAGCCAGTTGTAATAAGCAGCCAAATAGACTGAGGCTTAGTTGATGTCTGCCAAACAAGCAAACACAGTAATGTTGAATGCAGGAACCATCTGGCAACTGGCTATAACATTTATGCGATATTACCCCGAGCTCTTTTAGCATCTTTAGCACAGTTTGAAATTAGCACAGGCTCTCAGATCCCACGATAAAGTTCATAGGAGATGCAATAGGCTAATTAGATGTAATTCTGTGTTTGATGTCTCTGTGAGATTTAAACTCTCTGATGCTGTCTCTTGTCATCTTTCATAACCCATGAAGAGTATCTTCAGACATGAGATGGGAACTTAATGAGTGTGTGTGTGTGTGTGTGTGTGTGTGTGTGTGTGTGTGTGTGTGTGTCTGTCTGTCTGTGTGTCTGTGTGTGTGTGTTTGTGTGTGTGTGTGTGTGTGTGTGTGTATGCTTTGGTGCACTACACGTCCATGTCTGATTGCATTTCACGTATGAGAAAGGGAGAAATATTATATATAAGAGGAGTGTGCATGCATGTACTCTGATGTCACATTGTGTTTGTTGTGAAGGACAGAGGGATTGTCCGCTAAGTGCGTCAGAACAAGTCAACAGCTGCCATGTCGGACCGTTCTGACAATGTAAGTCACATGTTTCAATGTCAGCCCAATCAGGAATAAAAGTTTGCAAAGGCCTCTTCAGTCAAGAGCTCTCTCTAAAAGAAATGTGTAGGATTATGGTGATGCTGTTGTGAATATGATAAAGATGGTCTGATAAACATTCTCTTTTAAAAGCTATAATATGTAACTTTTACACATTAAAATCTCTAAAACCAACTTGACAAATATTATATATTTAGTTAAAATTTGTATTTACATTATTCTGTAAGAAATCAACTCCAATCAAGTAAAAATCTGTTAGTTTAATCAATTAAATTGCCTGTTAATGCTGTCATATGCTCTTTGCGAATGCATCACCATTGTTATATCAGAAGCTGTCATAAAATTATTATATATATATATATTATTAGGATTTTTTTGTGTAAAGCTGCTTTATTTAGTTTTCTTTATCAGTTAAAAAATCACTTGAGACCGCTACAGATAATTAGTCTCCTTTAAAAAAAAAATACTTATGTGTTAAGTGTTATGTGTTAAGTGTTAATTAGCAAAAAAAAAAAAATTGAAATGAAAGAGCACTTATCTTTGCAAACAAAGAAGTGACCTTTAAAAAGCACATTCTTGAACTCTTTCCATGTTTTTACCATGCATATATGTAAAATTGTATTTAATTTGTGTTATTTATTTCCCAAAAATCAATATATAGCATTTTGGTGCAGAACTCTGCAAATCATCATTCTTGACTCTGTGAGATATCTTTTGCTGATATGGCTGTGTCTCTGAGCCGCGTCTTGTGTTTATAGGATATCCTCTGCAGTCAGGTCTCATGGAATTGATATCAGTGAACCGCTCCAGGCATCCAAACAATCCTGCCCCAGGCACAGCTATCATTATTTTCTGGGAAGTTGTGTGTGTGTGTTTATGTGTGTGTGTGTTTATGTGTGTGTTTATGTGTGTGTGCGCATGTGCACAGAATTACGTGCCCATGTACGTATGTATATATGTGTGTGTTTGTATGTGCTTTGACACAGAGTTAACACTGGTTTACAGCTTAATCAGTCTGTGTAACTGAATGCATATTTATCAGAGAGAAAATTCATGCTCAAAGAATCAGACCTTAGCCCATACATCATTATCACACACACACACACACACACACACACACACACACACACACACACACACACACACACACACACACACACACACGCACACACACACACACACACACACACAGATCCACATTTCATTAGAGGGGCAGATTCAGGCAGCAGTAGATTAAAAACAACGTGTGTTTTTACAGGTCCATAAATCAAGCACGGGACGAGGGGGATTCATTTAGAGAACACCAGAGTTGTGGCGTAGTTGCCCTCACGTGACTAATGCTTAACTGCGATACTTTGATACACTGCCTTTTTATTAGTTTCATTCTCTCCTGCCCCATATCAATGATTATCTCTCAGCTCACATTTGACTTGCAGAGTAGGCTGGATGTTGTGTTCATTTTAGTTGAACATTTGGATGATGAAATGGCCTCCCTGTCTAACCAGTGATTAGGCCTTCAGAACAGTGTTAGCAGCATAATGTGTCCTAATCTTGCACAACTTTGTTACATGAGATTGATCATGGGTGTAAGAAGTAAATAAATAACTGTTTTACTTTATATTCACGCCATGCAAACTGTGTTTGGATGGTAAAACCAGGTCAGGGGTTGGACAATCGTTTGTATTTTCATATCGCCCAATTGGCCCGTAGACCATCCAATCATCAGGGGGTGGAGGAGTAGCAGTGGGTGGGTTGGGGGTTACGTTACAGCACGCCAATGACCAATGACGCCCATGGATGACTTTCTCTTGATGTCATAGAATAATGTAACATCTTTGCTGAGCTTTGAAATAATTAAACTTTGAAACTTTCTAAAGTTGATATAGTTAAAGTTACTAAATAAACCTTTATATCTTACTGAAATGATTTAAAGTAAAATAATCTATTTAATAACAATGTCTCTGCGATTAAAATGTCGTGTTAAGTCTGCGCTTACAATATCCCACCATCAAGTTCCATGTAACAATATTATTTTATCTTTAATATCACCACCCGAACCATATCCATAATGTAAACTACTCTTATGGAGCACAGAGCAAAGTTTTGGTGGGCAGGCATATGGAGAGCAGAGGTACATGGTGTCAGATCTGTGGGAAAAAGACTGATAGAGACTGATAACAGAGCTCAGCAGGTGGACATGCTGCTCCTGGATAATAATAATTTTTTATAACATCTCAGTTCTGATAGTAAGTTATTTAAAATTGCCTTTATGTCAGCGTTGGAAGAACCAATCAGCCCTTCAACTGTCAATATACGTTCTGATTGCGATAGTCATAGTCTTTATTTTCTTCATCCATTTTTCCAACATATCTGTGGGAATGGTGGATGGAAAGCAGCTGTTAGTCTGTTATTGCAATTTGGGCTGCTCGTACTTTCATAACAGTACTAGTTTTAATGGCGTGTGAAGCACTCTGATAAAGTGTTTTGTTGATCGGTGATTCGGGGGTATAATTGCAGCATCACGCATGCACACCCACACATGTGCTCCCTCTGTCTGACTGCCCCTTTTAGATTTACCTGTGTGTTCACATGTATGTGTGTGTAATCCCCAGTTTCAGTCGTCTCTGTGTGTCAGTGCTGGTCTCAGGCTAGAGAGCAGGTGTAATTTCCCCTGCACTAAAATCCCAACAAGTGGCACCAGGGGAGAGGGGAGCATATTACAGGTTCAAGCGGCTGCTCCCGTGCACCATAGAGAGCTACAGGCTCTCCTGACCTGTGACCAGGCACAGGGCTCGTGTGTGTGTGTGTGTGTTTGCCGAGGGAGGCTCAGAGGTGTCGGAGCTGCCTCACTGTGTTTCTTTCATAGTGTAAAGTCTTTATTAGGGTACCAGCCTGTTTGGGGGCCGCAGGGCAATATTATTTCACGCGTTCCAGTTGAGAAATGAGCGTGTGTGTGTTTGCGTGTGTGTACTGGGCAACTTTTAGATAACCAGCTCTATATGGAGGCAGGTGAGAAGGTGAACAGGTTGGGTAAATATATCAAATAACTGTAATAAAACCTGCTGTAAACCAGTGAACACAGTTTGACCCTTGACCGCTAACTCCCCGAGTCACAGCAGTATATGTAGACCACAGGGGCTCAGCTCATTAATTCTGCCGAAGGCTGGACGCCATGAAGAGGGAGCAGGATGTCTCAAACTTTTGTGAGCTTTTCGTTCCACCAGTGCTGTCATAATGGATAAGGTGTTTTTTTCTGAGTGGACATTTAACTTTTAAGGATTATTTTTGTAATTGGTTGGTTGCCCTGAACAGCAAATGTCCAATCATGGCTTCGCAACTATAACTCTACACAGTAAATCCTATCATGCTCTGCATTTATCCACATGCTTTAGCATTCAGCAGGAGTTCCCAAACTTTGCCATGCCAAAGACCCCCATATAGCATCAGCCTCTGGTGTGGACCCCTCTGTTGCAGTTTATTTTTAAATTACACGTACATGATGATGGCACATCAAACATACCGCTTTTTAATATATTTTCCTTTAAAAAAAAAAAAAAAAAAAATCATTCTTCTGTTATAAACATTCCTTGTCATTTCAGGCTTAATATTCAACAGTAATATTAACAGTAAGCATATTTTCTGTTAGAATTTTTTTCTTTTGTTAGTCATAATAAAGTCAAGTGTTAGTCATATTTATTCATTACATTCAGTGTCTTCTTTTGTAAAAGACATGTATAAAAAGACACAAAGTTTCCGCAACCCCCCTGGCGCCCCCTGTTGTCCCCCTTGAGGGTCAGGACCGCCAAAGTTTTCTATGGGGCATTAGGTTGATATGAAAAAAACTTGTTATCTGTAATGTTTAACTAGTTGGCTTGTCCTCATCCTGAAAGCTTTTACCGTAATGTTTGAAGTGAAACATACTGATCTTGGTGATACTTACAGTACTAACTACACTGCAATACAATTTTTACAATCATGCCTTCTTAATAGATCGTGAACTGGTGAGGGTGGTGACTGTTTTTCCTCTGATGTGTAGCTTCAGTTTCAAGCCGTGCAATGACTGCAAACATCGAGTGTGTGAGACCAGGAAGCTTGACAGTTGTAGTGACAGTAACCACTTGCACAGGGCTTAGTGGACTCAGTTGGAGGAAACAATTTATAAGTTCTATTGGGATTTTAGAGAGCTTTTTAATACTCAATGATTAGAAAAATATTAGCTTTAATTCAACTGTCCTTGATCATCCATTAAGTTTCGTCTCCCTCGTCAGTTCCGGTGATGTTCTGTCAAACACAGAGCGCTGCTACAGGACACAGTAATTTGACAGACCTTTGTCATTCCTACAGGTCTGTATGAGGCAGTGAACAGTGAACAGAGTTAATTGGTGCCTCTCATCAACCCTCTGAAGGGCACTGCTGCCTATTAATACAGTGTCATGATAAATTAGCCCAAATAAAACCCTACACATTGCAATGAATGATGAGCTTATGTCTTTGTGAGTGTATGTTGGTGCACGTGGACTTGGATATTTCCTACAGTGAGTCTGCCTCATTAATTTTTGGTAACCAGATCTCCATTAAGTTTGAATGAATGACCAAGACGAGCCAAATAGGGCAAGGAAGAGGACTGGACTGATGGGCATAGGGGAGGAAAAATCATGAGAGATGAAGAGAGGGGTGCAGCGTATGGGTGAGGAGAGAGGTGGAAGGAGAAGAGAGTCAGGGGAGGAGTTAGGTGAGGAGGGGGTGGAGGGGTGGGGATGCTCATCCATTATATCCCACAGCGGCCCAGGGGTCGGCTTCAGCAAGACTGATTCAGAGCGATCAGGTTTGGACTCCATCTCCCATAAATCCTGGCATGTGACGCTGATGGATGTCGGCCATAAAGCCTCCCGCTCTGACATGTGGAGAGCAACATGGAGAACCATGGGAAAATGTGAGTGCTCCAGGTTAATGTCAACGAGGCCTGGGAGTGAAGAGGGGATGATGGAGGGACTGAAAGATGGGGGGACATGGAGAGATCAGATGTGTGGAGAGGGGGATAGAGAAGAACGAGCGGGCCGAGAGCAGAACGTGAAAAAGCTCGGAGTTTGTGGGAACGCTGTAACAGAATTTACTTTGGCATTACAATGATTCAGCTGTCACCATGTGGGTTTAAACCCATGTTGCTTGGACTGCATTTAATAGTCCAAACCCGTCTGAGAGAGATAAAGTCATCTAACTGTCTTTCCTGACGGCCATTTCGTAATTTATTTCCTTTCATCTCCAACGGCTGGCTATATGTTTGGCAAGAGTATTAGTGTAATTAATTCTGTGTGTCTTTTCATTTATTCTGTTATTGTAAGTCTACATGGTGTTTGATGCATGAGCAAGATGAATATAGCTCATTAAAAAAGCCTCGTGATTATAATAGGGCCAAATACAGGAACTGCCGACCTGGCTAGACAGGAAATGGAGACATGTGTACTTCCTCATTAACGGAGCCCCATTTGGGCCATAAAGCATCATCCCAATGCGCAAAAGGAAAATGCCCTGATTAGGGGGGTGGAGGGGCATTGCTGCCCTAATGAAGGCTTCCCCCACAGTCATTTATGATATTGGTATGGGTGGTATGGTGACTAGGCCTATGGGATGAGCTGACTTACGGAGATATGGACATGAGATAGCAGATGCAGTATATTTGTATGGATGGGAGAGATGAGAGGGCCGGGGGAATGCATATCCACAACTCATTTGCAGGAGTCAGTTTTACTAGGTTGCGGCTAATGGAGATGAGCTTGTGTTAAGAGCCAGGGGAGAAGCTAATTTTACATAAAACCAAAAGAGGTTTGTGTGTGTGTGTGTGTGTGTGTGTGTGTGTGTGTGTGTGTGTGTGTGTGTGTGTGTGTGTGTGTGTGTGTGTGTGTGTGTGTGTGTGTGTGTGTGTGTGTGTGTGTGTGTGTGTGTGTGTGTGTGTGTGTGTGTGTGTGTGGGGTCAGGCTGTGCTCACTTTATTCTGCCAGCTCACCAAGTGAATTCTCAAACGCTGACCATCTTTTCCCATAAAAGCTTTCTCTATCCAACTCAATAAGAAATGAGTGACAACGACGTCACTTATCATTATCATGTTTGCTCTTGTAATTTACATTTTAATGAATTGATATCTGATAAAAAAAACACTGTATTTGGTTTCATCTTTCACAGAGAGATTTCTGCCAAGATTTACTGAGATTGTGTTTTGAGGGTAAGCTGCACATTTTTTTCTGTGCCTCAGTTGCTAAGAGTGCAGACTTTAGTTTCTACTCTCTGATATATTCATGCAAATGACAGACTTTAATACAAAGTTTCTCTGCCACCTTTCAAAGGATTTTATGGGTCTTACAATATTTTTGGGAGATTTAGAAAGTGTTAATAGACACTGTTTTATTTGCACAGCCTTGTGTCGAAATAGCTATTATGTGGCCCAGATAATAGGATTTACGAATTTATGAGGCTTTATTTTTTGACCAGTGGTATTGTGCGTGCCTTCCACTCATTAGGGAGGTTCATAAATAGCACGATGCTCTGACTCTGTTATTTTGGTGACGTCGTTGGCACACTTTCCTCTATAAACTTTAGTAAATGCAATCCTTTAAAGGGACATATTATGTTCATTTTTAGGTTCAAACTAGTATTTTGGGTTTCTATTAGAAGACGTTTACATGCTTTAATGTTAACATTTTATTTTTCTCATATTGCCCATGGCTGTCGTATCTCTATTCACCCTCTGTCTGGGACGCTCCGTTGTAGCGCCTGTCTCTTTAAGCCTCCCCTGACAAAAAGGCCCAATGCTCGGATTGGTCAGCATTTCTGTATCTTCTGCACCTGTGCTTTCTGTGTCTCTGTCTGTCATTGCAGCCAAGGGAATGACTGTAACAAAGTACAGCAGCACTTTTTACTGTGAAAAATCACCAATAAAAGCATTAAGATCAAACGTACACAATCAAACATGTTCCAGCAGCAATGTGATACAAAAAATTAACAGCATTGGCAACCAAGACTGCTGGTTTATGGGCAGACCCTGCAGTAATATATACTATTTATATATATATGACATAAAATAAGGAAAAGCATAATAGGTCTCCTTTAATTTTTATGAATATGGCAGCAACTGAATGAGTATAACTTAGTTTTATTAAGATATAGGCAAGAATCTGATACTGTGCACTGAATTTGAAGAAAATGGAAGGAAAAATAAATATGCACATAAATATAGATTTTAAGGTCCTACACATTCCTTAAATTAATCCCCACCCGCCGCTGTCTCCCTCTCCTCCAGCTTCCTAATTTCTCCACTTTTTCTTGTCCCACCCCCCATCAGTTTCCTCCACCATCGCCACAGCAGCTACCTGAGGCCCTTGTGTCCACCTCATTCATCACCTGGGTTTGATTCTTCTGCTCCGAGAGAGAGAGAGAGAGAGAGAGAGAGAGAGAGAGAGAGAGAGAAAAAAGAAAGAGTTGGGGAGGAAGAGTAAAGAGTCATAACAAACACTCCTCTGTTCTCCCTGCTTCTTTTCTACCTCCCTTCCTTCAGTGTGTGAGGGAGAGATGAATGCAGCCAGTGGAATTAATTGCACCCCGTTACTGAAGATCAGCAAGTTTGCACTGTTGGCGTGCTGATCTGCCATATGGCTGCCCACTAGGTGAACACTTTGATTAATGTTGCCCACTCCCCAGTTTTTTCCCCCACTAATATTTGATTCTGATAACTGAAACTCAGCTCCTCATTCTGAGCGGCTCCATCTTCAGCCCTCACTCTCCTCCTTTGTCCCTTTTTGTTTATTCTCTTCCTCCGCTCACATGAGCCTTCTGTGTTTGCAGCTTAAGTTTGGCTCCCGGTGTTGCCTTCTCTTTCATTGTTTTCCTACAAGCTTTGCTTACAAAGTCTTGAGTGTGGAGTTTAGAGAATCTGTGAGATTAGAGGGAGAAAGAAAGGCCAGAGTGCGTTTGTGTTAGAGAGAGATTTGGAGCCATGGGTACGCGTCCTTCGCAGTTGATTAGGCCCCTGGTGTGCAGAGTGTTTCTCTATTAGCCTCCTCAGCCTCTCATCTTCTTCTGAGCACAGTGACTACTCTCTGCCCCAGAGGTCCGGGATATACACACTCACAAACAAACACTCACAGGCACACACGGCATGCACGCAGGCAGATAGGACGCTGTGCTGGGGTCCAGGCAGTAACAAGGAGGTGAACAGATGCTGGAGTCACAATATCAATAGGGCTGAGTGTGGGTAATAATACCTTAGCAGGGTTCAGCCATGAGACAGCGCTAACTAGAGAGGCAACTCTCAAGTGGAACATTCACTATCTGCAAATCACACCATGTAGCTGTGCACGTGCGTGTGTATGTTTGTGTTTGTGGGTGCACACCCTCCCATTACATGTTGGAGCGAGCTGGTGTTTGCTGCAGGGGAGCAGTGGAACGGTGTCAGCGCCATCATCAACTCTGAGATAAAATGTTCTCACCTAAGGTCACAAGTTCAAGTTTGTTTTCTTTTTTCTCTGGCTATAATGAGGCAGCAATACAGAAACACTATGCAGACATCCAAGCCAGAACATCTATTACAATCACGCGGGTGCTTTGTTTTCCCTCTGTTTTATGGCCTGTTCCTGCTGCTCGTCTATTTTGGTCTTCCTCAGTCTTGTTAAGTGCTGCCATTCTCCTGTGTTTGGATGTGGCCCAGAGGGCCCTTAGCGAGACCAGGGGCTGGGAATGAGCTGCGAGCCCCAGCCAGGGGGTGCCCACGGTAGGCTGCCAGTCCCACTAAATCTCCCTGATTACCCGGGGTGCCTGTGCTGTGATGGGGGTGTTACCAAGGTGGTGGGCTCTCCAAAGAGGCTGATTGAGATGCAAATGGAGGCCATAACTCAGAGGTAATGCAGACCTGAGCACCCTTTGCCTCGTCCGTTCCTGCTCACCTCACTCTCTCATCGCTCCCCATTTACTCCAGCATAGGAGGAGGGACTGTTATTGTCTCATGATAAAGTTAGATATTTATCATAGTGTAAGGTAGGGATGGAGAAATAAGGGTGTGGGCCGAGGAGAATAAGGAACTATGAGCATGTAAATTGACTGTGTGTTTGATGAAGGTAAGCAATAACCAGATACTA
The DNA here is from genome assembly GCF_030273125.1 of Centropristis striata. Lineage (NCBI taxonomy): Eukaryota > Metazoa > Chordata > Actinopteri > Perciformes > Serranidae > Centropristis > Centropristis striata. The sequence goes on along the minus strand of NC_081522.1, from coordinate 16,025,689 downwards.
CCATGTAAGTGCACACACTTCTGTGGATGACCACACACACACACACACACACACACACACACACACACACGGAGACACACCTGAAGATACCAAACTCTGCTTCTGTTTCTTGGAAAGAACAGATGGACACAATAAAGAGCGAGGGACTCGACTTGCCAGTAGAAAGGTGGAATGAAGAGGAGAAGAGGAGGGGGAGGAGTAATTGCACAGTCCTTTGCTGAATTGTTCTGTGGATGCAAATTTAAATCCCTCCTATTATTTTAATAATCTGCCTTTTACTGCTTGTGCTCGGATCATTTGTTTGCAAACCAGGTTATTTGGAGAGGGAGGCTCGGGGGTAATTTCATGCTTTGGAGCATTTATATCTATAACTTAATGAGGAGAGGGCCTGTTGTTTCCTGGTAATACACTGCTAGAGGGGAGCAAACTTTTTATTCTCCGTTTAGGGTACTGTTAGAGGGCAATAATGTGGGATTACTCGGATGGAATTAAGGAGCAAACTGAGGAGAGACCTAATGCAGCTTTGGGTGATAGACCAAACTTAATACTGATGTTTCATTCAGGGTTTTTTAGGTTCATGGGGTGTACCATAGGAGATGGGCTATCCCATTTGCCCTTTTCAATAAGCTTACACAAATTTCTTCAAAGATTTCTTCACATTTAAGCATCCTCAATCCCCAGCTCCTGCCTAAGTGGGCTCTGTCTGTTTTTACCCCTATGTACATTTTCTCTTCTCTCTCAGTTATCTAAACTTCTTTAAATGTTTGTGCATCAGACAAACTGTAGTCTGTGTATCAGTTTATGAAATTCAGATCTGTCTGCTGCTTATCGTCACTCGGCTGGTGCCAGGGCAGGGAGTCCGGTGGCCCGGCCCAACTCAATTTAACACAACCTTAATACATTTAGCTGACAGACAAAAGGAAGACTTGCTGTCGACGGAAAGCAGTGCACAGTCTTGTGAGATGATCGGATTGTTAATGTAGTTACTCTCCTTCAGTGGAGCCAAAGACGTTGCGGGATGGACTGATGGAGGGAGAAGGTGTGTGTCCACGTCGCGTCACCCACCGCCTCTCCTCCTCCTCTTCTTCCCCCTCGCGTCACTCCTTTGCTCTTCTGTTCCCTCGTGAAGGACTCTTCTCTCTGCAAATTTAATCAGACTGCATGAATTAAAGCAATAATTCAATTTGTTTACAAGGCATCATTTATTCTCTGTCAGGCTGGCGCTCCGTTGACAATCTGTGGCTTGCTGACCCCTGACCTCTGCCGAGGTCACATGATGCATTTATTACATTGTTCAACGAGCGTCTTTCAGGCTATTATCAGGCGACAAGGGGCTAAAGATGCATGATGAGAATCCTATTATTCAAATCTGTGTTACACTGTATCAGAATGCAAAAGCACATGACCTTATCAGCAGACAGGGTAGATCATGTAAATGGTGCTTTAACAACTACAGTTGGTGGTAATGAATGTGTGTATGAATATGAAATGACCATATATTAATGGTTATTGTTTTGTCTCTGATGGTGCCACCTTTATTTCCCCTTCTAAAGCATTTATCCAGAGTTGGGAGGGTTATTTTGAAGACGTTTTCTATTGCAGATTATTTAAAACATGCCCTACAATGTAAGTTGTTACATAATCCATTATATTACTCAAATTAATTGACATATTCTAAATACCAGCGATGGAATCATACTAAGTACATTTACTCAAGTATTTTTATTTTATTTATTTTTATTTATTTATTTTGTTCCTTTAATGAAAGTAGACAACTAAATGTGTACAGAGACACACTCTATACCTTCATGATTAGAAAGGAGCAGCAAGAAGAAAACATTTCTTATATTTGTCTGCCCCCTACTTGAACAATAAAAAAAAAAAAAAGATGGTCTGACATCACATACAATGGATTTTCAGTAGCCTACACCAACAAAACTTTTATTATAACAAAACACTTAAAACAACAAAAACAAACAAAAACTCACACTCAACAACATGTTATCATCTCAAAAACAAAGACCAAAAAACAACTGATCATAAACAGTCAGTTTAAGATTCTAGTACATATTGACAATTTTTTTTGCATTTGTACATTTTTTTAAATCTACTAAAATCTGGACAACCTTTTAAATCCTGGAGTTGGGAATTCCATGTTTTTACACCAACAACCGAAACACACATTTGTTTTAAAGTAGTCTGAGCAACTTGGTGCTTAAAATCAAACCTAGTACTGTTCTTCCACAAATGTAACTTACTTCTACTCCACAACATTTTGAGGAAATTATTGTACTTCATTACATTTAGCTGCCAGCTATAGGTACTCATTACTTATTTAAAATGTAACATGAAAAAATATGATACATTTAAAATGATGCGGGGTGGCTGTGGCTCAGTTGGTAGAATGGGTTGCCCCCCAATCCCTGACCATGGCAGCCTACATGTCGAAGTATCCTTGAGCAAGATTGCTGAACCCCAAATTGCTCCCAATGCTGGGTTCATCGGTGTGAGAATGAATTCCCAATGGTGGCAGGTGGCACCGTTTAGGGTAGCCTCTGCCACCTGTATGAATGTGTGAGTGAAAGGGTGAATGAGCGCAGTCTGTAGTGTAAAGCCCTTTGAGTGGTCACAAAGCGACTAGAAAAGTGCTATATAAGTGCATTTTTTATTAAAGTAAGGGATCAGAATACTTCTTTCACCACTGTTAAATACTTTGGATTACTTTTGGGCTCATTGTTAGGATATTATATTTTCATGCCAATAACACATTTCTGACAGTGGCCTGGTCGTGCGTCTCCTCTGCTTTTGTCATGTGGCAGGTGCACTGTGTGTGCACAATTCAAAAAATATAAAAAATAAAAAATATTTGATGGGCAATGCCAGCTTGATATGAAATTTAGACAAAAACAAACAAAAAACAACCAGAAGGGCAGACCACTGCCAAGGCCATGCCCTATTTCGCAATGCAATGACAATGAAAAATATGTGCATTTTTGTGTAACTGCCCCCATTATTTCACTCGAAAATGAAATTAGTTCTTTCTTCGCTAATGCCGCACACTGACACCAAGTTTCATGAAAATCAGGCCAGTAGATTTTCAAAGCAAACCGAAAACATGGTTATAAAATAATACCTTCAGGTAATCTATTTAAAAAAAACTGTATTCAAAACACCACCAATTTAAACTGTACCTGTAATAGGATACAGTTACTCATATTTTGTATTTTAAATACATTTGCCCGTTACTTGTATTCCGTTACTCCCCAACCCTAACATAAAGTGAGGTCACTCTTCCATTCACTCATTTGTTCCCCTTGTAAACGCTCACTGTGTGATTTAATACCAGAGAAATCACTTAATCCCGGAGAGAAGAGAAGAAAAGGCACAATCTCTTGTATTTCCAGGCTAAACTATTGTGACAGTGGAAAATGGTAAGCAGTTTAGAATATTGCCAAACAAAAGAGCTTTTAATCAAAGTGCATACCAGACCCTGCGGAGTGTAAAACACTCCCTCATCAAAAGGCCTATTATACACTTACTCACATCAAAGGCCTCCATGTTTCTTAATTGCCAGATTCTTTTCTTATTCAATTATGTGATGCTTATGTTTTTATAAAGCTGATACAAAAAGAGCTCGGGTAACAGAATCAAAGGGGCTTAATTTATCATCTCTGTACAGCGATGTGTGTTCACTACAACAGTGTACATATATGTGTAAATGCATTCCTGCAAGTGCGTCTGCTACTTTACCCGCCCTCCGGATACCGAGATGATTCAAGGCACGAGAGTTTCATGAGAAATTAAACAGTGTAAAACTAGCAGGTTTAGATAAAGCAATCACATTACCGACACACTTGAAAAGAACACATCATTTTGTACTTGAGAGTGTCGAGCTTTATTGCTGACGCCCCAAACAGAAAGTTGTATATACACTATAGGGGCACAGGGTTTAGGAGTTTTTCTCCGACTTTATTGTTATCTAACCACAACATAATCAGCATCTAAGTCCGCGTGTGCCGTGCAGCCCGACATTAAAGTCCCCGTGCCGAATTGCAAAACAAGCTGGGTGTAAATATGTAATTGCCAGTGCTTATTCTGAGATCTGAAATATTAGGGAGCAATATGGATTGCATTAAAATCCTGGTTGTTAGGGGTATCGGTTACACTGAAGACATGCAGGAAAATGTGCACTGTCTGCGAATCTGGCGGAGATGGAGTGGGTAAGATGAGGGGGGAGATAGGAGCAGGAGAGGGTGAGGAAATGGAGAGGAAGAGACAGAGAGGAAGAGGAGAGTAAGATGAAAATCTCTTAATGTCTTTCTGAGAACATAGACACATTATTTAAATCTCCATCACTTTTTAATGTAAATCTGATCAGGGCTCTGCGCTGGACGAAAGGAGGGGAGAAGTGAAGCAGAGGCAGAAATGGAGACACACACACACACACACACACACACACACACACACACACACACTGATAGACGCAGACAGACAGAGAGCGGGTTTATAATATAACACTGTTAGGATTGAAAGCTGGATGTCACCATCTCAATTCACACTTTCTCTGTTATAGAACACAAACGCACACAAAACACTTTTAAAATCATATCAGCTGTCCTTTGCCTTAATGAAAAAACACTTACACACGCTGGCGTTGGAATATTTTGTGTGTGTGTGTGTGTGTGTGTTGGTATATATGGGTGCATGTGTAAGTTTGTATGTGTGTGTTTGTGTGGAATCTGATATCAGCCTCAGGCCCCATGGCCCTGGTCTGTCTGCATCCGAAAAGCAAACTCTGCAATTATGATGACCGCCCTGTCCTTTTCATTTCCCATCTCTGTCTCTGTCTCTCTCTCTCTCTCTGTCTGTCTGTCTGTCTGTGTGTGTGTCTGTCTGTCTGTCTCTGGCTCTCACAGTCTTTTTCTATCTCTTTGTCTTTATTTTTCTCTCTTTGACCTGTCTGTCTCTCTTCTGAAAGGTAAAGAAATGCTCAATAGTAAGACGATAGCACCTCATGCTGCAATATAAAGTCTAGACGCACTTCAACACTTTAATTTTTTGGCAATAACCTAATACAGACAAGGAGTTTTGTGTATTTGTATGATTTAAGTTTAAATGTAGCAATAATTATGGACATTATGGTAAAACTGTGATGTTATAATAATATTTCCAACATATTTTGTTTTTTTGATTTGTGTAAAATTAACACTGAGGCCTAAAATACGCATTGCTCATTTATTGTACTTAGAGTATTTTCCATTTGATGTTGCTTTATTCTCCACTACGTTGCAGGAAATATTGTTATTTTTATTTCACTACATCAATTTGACAAGTGGTTACATTGCAGATTAAGATTTTTTAAAATATGCAGTATTGAATAAATTCAATTACATAACAGTATATAAATTATGTAAAATTGTGTCATATGGACCAGGAATAACATTCAAGTTCTGCATATTTATTGCATAATGCATTGGTATTTCTAATTTTTATTTTTTTAAAAACATGTATAATTATGTAAAAGAAAATGTAACTCTGTCAGTTTGTCTGCATAACGAGTTCTTTTTGTTTATGTAAATTACAAATTGCTGCTGAACTGTACCAATACATTTGCTGAACAATATTTTTTAATAGGAGAGCTGGACTGGAGTATTTTTATATTTGCTATTTTTTACTAAGGTGAAGGAAATAAACAACTAATTAAATAAATACCTCAGCTGGAAACCTGTAATTATTTATCTTTTTTTCCTTTTTAAGTCCTCCTTGCTTCGCTGTGTTTTTCCCAGCATGCTCAGTGTTACTCTGCAGCCTCAACATGACTCCTTGTCAGGTCTGAGTGAGTGATTAACTCATTGAAGTGCTTACTAATTAATGTGTTTCATTAATTACAGTCATTAATGCTGTGTTTACTAACATGGCCTGCTGAAGCCTGAATACGTCACTGAACGGAAATGTCAGGAAGTACTGTGTGTGTGTGTGTGAGAGTGTGAGTGAGAGTGTGTTTGTGTGTGTGTGTGTGAGAGTGAGGTGCCCCTGATGTCCGTGTTAAGAGTATCAGCACGTATGTGCCTCATTCTCTATGTTTCTCATCTGGAAAATCATCCCATGTCCTTCCTTCACCTTTCCCATATCTGCCCCTGCAATTGCTTGATTTGTAACTTGATTTCAGGAAAGGGAAAACCTGTAGATTATCCAGCTTTCATTAGGGGGGAAAAACCCAGTCCGTGTCAGAGAAAGAAGAAATCAATTTAATACAGACTTAACTGGAGGAAATTGCATATTCTGCCTGTACTGTATGTGCTGAACAGGCACTTTCTCTTCCTCACCAGAGACCTGCCTCCCTATTAATTGCAGTGTGTGTGCATGTCAGTGAGTAAGTGGATGTGTATGTGCGCGTGCATTTGTTTGTGTGTGTTTGTGTTTGTAATGTGTCGAACGTGTGCTCTCATTTGTGTGTTAGGTGCTTGAATGCATGTTTCCTGAGTGTGTATTCAGTCTCTTTGTCTGTGTGTGGAGGTCAATCCTCAGACCTGTGGTAGGGCAGCCAGCCAGATGTGTCTGTTTCTTTATTTGCGGTGTGCATGTGCGTTCATCGCACGTGGTGTGTGTCCATATTTCTTTGTTGGTGTCTGGCGCGCACATAAGCACAAGCGCATGTGACTTAGCCAGGTGGAGAGGAGATTGGTTGGTATTTATGAACAAACGTCATAATTGTGACAGGATGATATACGACCAGCACATTCCACAGTATCCCCCCTCCTTCCTCTTCTCTTTTTCTTTTTGCTAAAAATATATATCTATGATAAAATACAGTCTTAAAAGCTGATGACCAATTTAGTGTGGCGTGTTGCGGACAAGGTCATAGAGATCTGAGTTCCTCTGTGTTCCTCCCTCCGAGGCCTGTTCTAATCTACAGAGCAAGAAGAGGGGCTCAAAGTCATTTCTCTAATTGCTTTTATAAGGTGCCCTTTTCACATGGTGTCTTCCCTGCTCACTCACTTTCACCGCCATTACAATACCTTACCACCGCACCTGCTGGGTTAAAATGCAGTCATGTAATATTGCCGTCGCTTTATATTGATATCAGGTATTCAGATGGAGCAATAGAAACCACATCAACCTATAGAAACAGTACACTTTTCTGTCTCCCCCTACTCTCTCTTCTCCCATCCTTCTCCATGCCTGAGGTGTGAACCGGGGGGCTGCAGGGTAAGTGTTTTGTGTATATGGGGGTACTTTTGATTTCTTAAGTGTTGTCCCTGCATTGGTGATCTATAAGGGGAGCTGAGGTGGTGAGGGGGCAGCACGAGGTGAGTGAAGATGGAAACAGGGGTTAAAGTGTGTGAGGGAAGGCTGAGAAGGATAAGGGGAGAGAGGGGGGGATGAGATTGAGCCTAGTGCATTAAGACAGTGTATTATTTGGCGGTTCCACTTGCTTGCGTCCATTAGGGGTGGCTGCTATGCTATTAAAGGGGTCAGCGAAGTGTGTGTACCTGTGTGTGCGTGTGCCGGTAAGGCTACATGTGTGCGTTTTAAGAGTTAGTAGAGTGGTCCAGTGTCTTATTGAACAGGATGGGGCTCCCCTGCTCTAATACCTCTTCATTTTATTGGATTGGATGGCCCCGGTTATAATTGTATTAGGGCCCCCCACCCCCTCCATCCCTCCACTCCACAGCAGTGACCACATCGTCATTCCCCAACACACGTGGAAAACACCAGCAGAGACGAGGAGAACCTCTGCAGAGGCCAACTTCCGCCACTCACGCAGCACTTTTGCTCTCCATCTTAGTTCTCTCTTCCTTCTCCTCTCCTCTCGGTGAAAGTCGGAAAGGTCATTGTCACATTACAGACAGCTGCTCTCTTGGGTTGATGGCTGGAGGTGGGGGTGGGAGGTGAGAGGTGGCGGCAGGAGTGGAGGGCTGACGGATCTGATGCCCATTTTATCATCATGGTGACCTTGCTGCTTTTTTGCCCAAAGCATTTCTCTTTTGTGGATGCACCATCGTAAAGATGGACACACAGTTGCAGCAGTTTTTAGTTTTCAAACTCCAAAGCTTATTTACACACGTTTCATTCATAATTAGCCTTTTGCATTTAGATGTAGCGATAGGTTGTGTGTAGCTGGGGGCGGTAAGCTCTGTCACCCCGAGCCGAGCTCTGTGGTGTTGCACACTCAGCGATAACTCCGGAGTTAACCAGAGAGGCTTCGCTGCCTCTCACTTTTCCTTCGCCCTTGAAGAGACCAGGAGTTGTCAGGGTCCTCATAAAAACCCTGAACGATTGCGTCCGTGCGTTCTTCCTCTCTTTTTCCACCCTTTTTTTCCTCTTCTCCTTCCAAAACCTGGCCATCTGTCTAATTGTTCACCTCCATCGCTTTAATGCTTTTTACATGCTTTTTCCCCCCTCTTTCCAGGCAATAAACTTTATTTTCTTCGCAAGACTTCAATCTGCAGGGGGAGGGTAGACGGGCAGGCAGGCAGGCTGCTCACCTTCTCCCTGCTGGATTTGCTCCAGTGGCCCCCCCTTCAACCCCCCTCTATCCTCTCTCTGGTCTCCCATTACTCCATCTCTCCTTCCCTTTCCCCCCCTTGTCTCTAGAGAAGGGGATATGTGTTCGTCAAGCTGACACCTGCTCTCATCTTCTCTGCTGGTCATACACTCGTGGAGAGCTACCCTGTTGAGGAGGCCTGATACTGACCTGTTAATGATCACACTGCTGCCTCCTCTGACCTTGTTTTGGAAGTAATCTCTCATTTTACCCACTGTAAAATTAAATTCTCCATTTTATATGAACAACTGAAAGACTTTCTACACACACATATATATATACCTATATGAGTTTCTCATTATCTTCCTCTTAAACTTGTTTGAACACTTGGTGACCAAATATTCCTTTCACAGCTCAGCTCCTTTTCACTTGCATTTCTGTGCATGTATACTGTGTAAAAGTGACTAGGAGTGTGAACACTGCACATACAAGTCATTTAATTAGACAGTTGTCTCCTCTCACCTGTGATTACTGCTGTGTGCAGATCATATAAGCAGGTACCCTATAATCATATCTATAATAGCCATAATCAGCCCTTTAATGCTTTGTAATAGCATCCATATAATGGTATAGAGTAGTATCAAGAGAATAATTCAGGCATAGATAATGGTGCGATAGCGTGGTTTTACCCTTGAGTCACAACATTGAATTTGTTGTGTGTGTGTGTGGGCGTGCGTGTGCCTGTGTATGCATGTATAAATACACCCTGGGGCAGTTAAGGTGTCTGTAAAATGCCTGAAGAATCACATTTCCATCAGAAGGCGCTCTTAACCCTTTCTTGTTTTCTTTGTGCTCACTGCTCCATGGAGCGTCCTTGCTGTGAGTGTCATGTACACTTAGCTCTGCGGAGACAGACACGCAGAGGAAAGACGTTCCCATATGACGCCCACAGACTGGAGATCAGATCAGGGGAAAAGGCTGACAGGGGAGCAGCAGTGGTGGCGGCAGTGGTGGCGGATGGAGAGCGAAACGCTGAACGCTGTTCCGGGGTGTAATGCGAGCTGACAGCGTTCCTCAGGGACGGCGGGCAGGGCGAAGGGGAGAGGTAGCATCAGGAATACCTGGTGCTACTGAACCCAGAGCCCAGCTGGGAGTCCTGGGAGCAATATCTCACTCCTTTTCCCTTTCCAGCATGAGGGATGAGTGTAATGGACCGTTAGTCTGAACGGAACACCTCAGTTCACGCTGCACGCACTCATACACCATGGTCCCGTGTGAGCTCATATGTTGTAGGGAGATTGAACAGGGGCTGTCTGTTGAGGGGGGCTGAACTGATTAAGATGTAGAGAAGGCCAAGAAGGGGGAGAGGGTCTAAGTTGACATGCTTTATCACAGACAAAAAAAACACGGTTGTACGCTGTTATTAGATATACGCTGCTTTAGGCCTACAAGCATCTCAGCTGAGGCCTTTGCCCTACAGCACAATGCTACAGTGGGATGGAGAGGATGATGAATATTTAGCCCGTCTTCCTCAGTGTGTAAATGCACCTATGCATTCACTTCTTAAGTCATTTATCTTTCTCTTCTCTTCTCCTATCCTCACCCTGTCTCCTAACATATGGTGTAAGATGAGACACACACAGACACACACACGCACACACAAACACGTGCTGAGAACACGCAGTCAAAAGCTAGTGAGTTCTCCAGGAATCTTTAGACAGGACTGTGACTGTCTGTCAGCACTCTTTTCACATATTTTAAACCAGTTTGATTTAAAGTAATAATATATAAGAATTATTTTATTTTTATATCCCCAAAACACTAATGACGAATTAGCAAATTTGCCTGAAATAGCTTTATAGTCTGCACAGTGTGCAATATCCTTTGTCCTCATATTGATTTGGATATATAAAACATCCCAAAAAAAACTTTAGCTAAAAAAAAGAAAAAAAGAAGGAAGCCTCAAGAAGTGCAATAGAGGAGCGATTATTTTCCAGGACTCACAGTTGTGTTCATCATTCACACAAAGGAAATCCTTAGATTGTTATTTTTCCATTTAATTGAAGCACCGCTTTTTTAAATGATTTGAACCTAAACCTTGTAATAACTCTTTTGTTTTTTCGGAAGGTGATGACAGTGATGATATCTATACCAGTTTGTTAATAAAGTTGTACTTTTGTGTTTCCTGTCTCTACAGCATAAAGCCAGAGTAGAAGCCATGATGTGTGACCTGGCCTCTCTCCGCAGTGTCAGGGAGTTTGCAGAGTCTTACAAGGCCAAGAAATTGTGAGTGGAAATTTTACAATATACATTTTTAAACTGAATTTTAGTCTCTGATATTGCTGCCTTCTTTACAATATTATCCTTAAATGTTGGTAGGATAAGGGCCCCATCAGACACAGCGTGTTTAACAACCAGGAGCATTTTTGTTTTTTCAATGTTATTCATGAGAGTGAAGCTTTTTCTTGCTACCTTTGCTTTGTTGAATGCTTCATGCTTTTTGCTTTGCGTTTGCTGGAGTGCCCTGAACTCCTTGCGTTGAAAAAACTTGCCAGATTTCATTACACTTTTTCTAGTTGTTGAATTTGATGAATTGAGGGGCAAAACTGTCCCAGACTCATGCTTAAATAAACCATGAACTGACCCTCATCTTGGTGAAGCTCCTGGACCAGCTGCTGGTCGTACCTGTAATTTCTCCTCCATCTGAGGGGCTCTTGTCCCCACACAGATCTCTTTCATTGTGTTCAAAGTATTATTAAAGAACAGCCTCTTACCTTCAATCAGAGTGCAAAAATGCCCTCAGCCTGTCCATTTTTTATGCTATGTAAAAAATGAATAGGTTCAGAGCTATGAGTTTGGCTAAGGACGAGTGCTTCGGTGGTTGCACAGCGAACCTCATCCTGTCTGATCGAGGCATCTTCAACAACAACGGCAATGCAGTGTGCAAAATGCGCTCCGTCTAATTGGAACCTAAGAGAGTAGACGTAAAGCCTCTCTAAGTTAACCTAAAACTTTAAAATCAGAATATGCAGTTTTCATTAAGTTGACCTTTGGCTGCAGTACTTCAGGGAAGTGTGCGCCGTTATTACTTCTGTTATCAATTCTCTGGAGAAAAAACTGCTCAATGCAATGTTGCAATAGCAAGTTCATCCCACATAGTTGTTTTGAATTGAAGTTCACATGTTAAAAAGGTTTGGATCTGATCTAAAAGACCATCAAAAGACAGGGGAGTCTCTGCTGTGAAGTGACAGGGGCAGAGCTGCTCTTTAATCAAATGAATGGCAGCACGCCCAGCTAACAAATCACGACACTGTCTCTCAGTTTTTCAAAGCGAACTTTAAGTAGCCATCAGTCCCATTTCAACTGTCAAGCTTTTTTATTCCACTTAACTCAGATAGAGAGAAAGGACAGAAAACACAGCAATACAGAAACAAATAAGAAAAAAACTAAGAGAACTCTCGATCAGGCCCATCACTGTATTCACCACCATTACTTCCCACATACACCGCATTTAAAGGACATCCAAACTGTTACTGATGGACACCATATGGACAAGGCCCCAGGAGTGAGTGTGTGTATTTGTGCCGATTTGCTTGACATTGGTGGAAACAGACTCCCAGACTTTGACACTCATTTTGTGGTGGTCAGCTTTTACCGCATGCGTCTTGCGCCCAGTGGTTGGTCGCACAGTTGCTATTTTGGGGTCATGTATTCTGTCATCTATACTGCTCATCCACCCGCAGGTGTCTACGCAGGGGAGCGTGTGTTTGTGTGTGTGTGTGTGGGTGTTGGTGTCAGGGGAGCCCCTTGGGGAGAGGCAGGGCAGTCATTGCCCGTAGCAGCCCTGGGGCAGGGTATGGCCATCCAGGACATGTGTCTTGGGTCACAGCCAAACCTCACGGTGGCTTCCCTCGCCCTGTGTCCTATAGTTCCCTCCCATCTCTTGCATGTGTCCCTCCCATCCACACTGCAGTACATTAACCTGCGTACTGTCCCCAGAACTCCTCTCTTGGTTTAGTTTTTTTGCATATCCCTTTTTGCAATTTGTTTATCTGCATCAGCCTCTCTCTCATGTCTCTCAGTCTTTCTCTGTCTGTGTCGCTCTCTCTCTACCTCAGTGTTTTGGCAAGGTTGTATTTCTTCATTAGCTGTGCTGTTGGGGGGGGGGGAGTGGGGGAGTCCCAGGGGACGTCAGAGTACATTAATTCTCATCAGAAGGCGAACAGAGCAGAGTGGAGGCTGGGAGCTCTGAGCTGTGAATGGCACTGGGCAGCTGTCTGAGTCTACCACCACTCTATTACTGCACGTATGTCTTCAGGCATAACACACACAGGAGCGCGCACGCAACACGCACGTACATGTGCATACATGCACGGACACACACTCAGACAATTCTGTGCGCAGACACATGCACGCACAGCTTTGTAAACACACAGAGACAAACACACTCATACACACACGCACAGTAATGCTCCTGCAGCGTGTCATTGACAGGTGAAATGTAATCAGAGTCTTTTTCTTTTCCTTCTCTCGTTTCTCACTCCCTTGCTTTTAAGTGCTTTAGTCAGTGGCTTTCACGCTGCTTTGTGTTCCATTGACCCCGATTCTGCTTTAATTGCCTGTCATTTGAAATGAAATTACCTGGATATTGATATTGTTGAATGCAGTGCAATTTCATTGGGATGTAATTGATAGAGGACAGTGTTGACAGAATGGCCCTAATACAATTTCTACTGAACGGTCCATAATTAACACATGCAATTTGTTTTCACCTGTGATTTTTTTTAACTGCATTTATGCTGTTCTAATTTCAAACATATTATGGGTAATAGGTGTTCGGTAATAAACACATGCAAGCCACATCACATTAGTCTACCTTTCTATGCTTTATGGGGATGGAACTCAGACTATTTGACTCGTCTAAAAGTAAGGAAACACTTGCCAACAGTCAAAATTGAGCATAATTTAACTTATTTTTTGGGTTGTTTTCTCCCCTCGTTTAAGTCTATTTAGTTGTTTTTTGTCTGACGTTAACATTCGTAGCTTTATTTTAAATATGACTTGGAAGACATGACATTTCGATGCAAATTAATATGCAATTTGGATGGCATAATTCAAATAGTATTTGTTTTAATAATAAGCAGACTGATATTTCTGGTGATGACTAGTGATGGTAGCTTTGTTTTTTAGAAAAATGCATGCTTTAGGCTTCATTGGAAGGTAACATATTCATCATGCATGTCTGTAGTAACCCTAAAACCATTAAAATGCTTTCTGTTTTGGCACACAGGTATGCAAGTTTGAATATACAGTCCAAAACAGTTGGGACACTGACATAAAAAAAAAGCATCAAATTCAGAATTCAGAGTTTATAGTTACAAGACACAATTTTATCAGTTTGAGCATTAAGCTCTTAAAACAGACCTGCCCAGGTAGGTTTAGGGGTATGGAAAGGGTTAGGATTAGACAAAAAAAAAATTAGCTGACTAATAAGAGAAGAACTGTAATGTCAAAATGTTTGAGGCTTAATTTGAAAGGTATCATCTTCCAGTTTCTGCAGTTTCGCTTCTTTAGCATTTGGATAAAACACAACTCATACTAATTAAAACAAACTACATTTTATTGGTCTAAACGTACCCTTACCTTCTGGGCAGGTGGGTTTTAACAGGTAAAATATATTCTCTTTGAACAGTTTTCAATTGAATGTGTCAAAAAGAATTAGCACATTTTCGCATTCTGTTTCATTCAAATTTTAGACAACGTCCCACTTTTTTTAGAATGGTGATTGGAGATAAGGATGAGTGGTGTACACATGCCCATATGTTTGTTGCCAGTGCCAGTTTTCCTGTTGCCAATAAAGTGCAGTGTTAATGACCAGTAGTTTGAGCCCAGCTCACACAGGCAATCTCTTCCTGCTGGCCCACATTATCATAGAGGTCAGGGGTCATACCCAGGGGGGTTATTTAAAGTAAATATATAAACTGATGTCTCCCTGTTTGGTAGTTAACACCCTCGTTTGACCAGCGCTGAGATTGCACAGTGCACACCGTGTTGTGTGAGGTCTTAATGTGGAAAGAGGGACTGTAGTACGCGGCAATAGGCCTATTAAAGACATTCATTAGACCTGCGCTTATGAGAGAGGGACTAACTGGTGGGCAGTTGAATTAACAGGCCTTTTACATTACAAGCAGACTCACCAGAGGCCCATCTGAGCTGCGTGGGGGAAATCGCTCTACTGGCCAGAGAAAAGTTGGTTATTGGAGTTTTTGATCACAAATTTATGATACACTTTGAGTGACATGCTGAGTTTTTTTATAGCGCAAGGTCACAAAAGAGGACACAAACCTAAATTAAAGAGGTGTAACCCACATAATGATCAGTTTAAATCAACAGCTACAGTGAAAGGTTGAAAAGTTAGGTCAAGAGTTCATGCCTGTGGTGTTATTGTGCAGCTTGGAGCCAGCACATTGGTAACAGACCCAGGAGTTTTTCCTTGTATAGCACAATGTTGCTGTACTTCACGCTCTATTAGATAGGGGAACACTGGGCCAAAAACAACCAATGTGTTTTTCTTTTTTGTTTCAGAGCAGAACTTGAAATCACAGTATATGAGGTGTTTTACTCTTCTATCTTGTTTTTATCAGCTGTAAGTGCAGGCCACAAAGGTAACTAATTATTATCATTTTTTCCTACCAAGGCATTACCTTTTTTGTATTTTGGGTGAAAATTTGAATATCTTGCTGCTAGTGTGTGCTCTGTGCACAATGTGCTGAGGTCTGCATTCTTTAAGTTGACTTGTGACTAGGTTTGTGCTCTTTAATGAACCTTGTGTGTTCGGAGGCCTGAAGGTGATCGTACAGTACACTCCTATGTAATAGCATGGGATGGCTCATTATAGCAAGGCATAACAATTCACACATTAATTTTCCAGCATCCAGTTTTTAATTAATCCAGTAGGCAGTCTTAAACACAGGGTACACAAATTGCCTTCGGCCTCATAATTAATTCTAATGGAAGAAATTAAAAATTGGTGGGGTGTGTTTGGATTGTTCGGCTGTGTTACTGTGGTTTCGAGCTCGCTGGAGCGACGCTGTCACCGACAAGGATCTCTCGCTGCCCTGACCAATCCAGCAATCTCCATTCACTGGCACGCGAGTGGGGAGTGTTACTTGCTCGCCCACACTGCAGCTGCAAGAATGGAAATGAGTTGCATGTCTGTTAAAGCCCATGCTCCTTTTATTGGTCCCTGAATTAAGCCGGTTGTTTTTTTATATATCATGACTTGTGTGTGTATTTCCTTTGATGTGCTCTCTTCAGTGCAGCCTTTCTGAGTCGATGTGTTGGTGGGTTTGGTTACTCAGAGTAGTTACACAGAGCCTGTATCAACACCCATTACTTCCACCACCCTTGTGTGTTGAAACGGTTTGAGATTGCTTTTCAATGTGTTGTTGCTCTTGGATTCCAGCCAGCTGTATTCAGTATCTACAGTACCTGTCGAGCCATGGGGGGTTGCACTGGAAACCTCTGTATCATATCAGCATTACTGATGCTCTGTCTCTGTAGACCTCTAAAGTCTACCACACTGTGGAATAAGACACCCTGTTTCCTTTCTCTGCCTTCGCGTCTCACTATTCCATCTTCTTTTTTTATTTCTTCTCCCGGTCTCTTCTTTCCTCTTCTTCAGCCTTATATGGTAAAAATCCCATTTTTATGCAGCTGAGTCTACTTTGTTTTCACTTATAATCAATAAACAATCAAACATGTTTTATTTTCTGCCTTCCTCTCTCCCCCTATAGGCCCATTCACATTCTGGTGTGTAATGCAGCAGTGTTCGCTCAGCCCTGGAGCTTCACGGAGGACGGCCTCGAGTCCACATTCCAGATCTGCCACCTTGGCCACTTCCTGCTTGTCCAGTGTCTACAGGACGTGCTGCGTCGCTCGGCCCCCGCCCGTGTTGTGGTGGTGTCTTCTGAGAGCCACAGGTAAAGACATTTAACTAGGCAGGTAAAAAGCATTAGGACATCTAAGAGAAGACCATTAAAATGAGGCTTATGGGATTTAAAACTGATAAATAATAAGCCATACCTTTGCATTTTCGTGAGAGAATGCTTATCATCCTAATTAATTCTTAATAAAGACTTTCAAAGCAACACTGTACATCTGTACATTTGGTAAACTTAAAGGTGCCCTGAAGAGATTTCTTGTAAACAAATAAAATTTATGTTCACATTCAGTTTTGCTCGTAAAACTCACTGTCTGTATCCTTGAGATCCAACAAACATTTTGAATGCATTTCGTTGCTCATAAAACATTAGTGCAGGAGATTTTTCTCAGGTGAGCATGTGGGTGATTTTGAATCCTGCATTCTTGACATCCATATTCATATTTATTGCTTGCTTGCAGTCTTCTTCTGTGCCTCTGTTGGTGCAACGCTGCGTATCCTGGTGCGTTACTGCTGGTTGTAGATCAGTGGAATACTGTCAAAACCATTGGTAGGACTTTGTAATGTGTCATCTACATCCTCATGTATGAGACAAACATTAAACATTTAAACATATTTTTAAAAAAAACACAGCTCCATAGCGCTTTTAGATGTAAAAATCTCCACAGGGTACCTTATAAGGAAACATATAATTCTCATTTTCTGGTCCATACTTTTTCGTGTACTACAGTGATTACAGAACAAATGAAGACAAGAAAAGGAAGAAATATGCAGCTAACTAATTACAAGGACACAGGGGATAAAAATGGATCCAAAAACCATCCAAAGACAAACAAACAAACAAACAATAAAAAAACAGAACACTTGACTAGAGTTTATTTAACTGCACACCAGCCTAAATATTACCGATTTTACTTTGAAATTCTGAAATCTAGTCAACTCTCCAGTTGACAAGTCGGGTCCATCAACACAGTTTGAGTTACCACAGTTTTCGAGAAAATATACTTACATATAATAATAATAAAAATAATAGTAATAACAATCATAATAATAATAATAATAATAATAATAACTTTATTTATATGGAAAAACAGCAGTTTACAGTGCTTCGAAAGAGAGCAGTCAATTAAACAGAGAATGATGCCATAAGGCTAAAAACAATTCTTACGTTAAAAGAAAAACGATAAGAGACAGAGTAGCAACAATCACAAGACATTCTCAGAAAATAAAAGGTAAAAGGAGTGGTAAGATAGAAAGCATTACATAAAAACAAGTCTATAAAAGTAGGTTTTAAAAAGTGATTTATAAGAAGTTACTGAGTCTGCGCGTTAGTACTTACAGGTAACAGGTTACTGTAGTAAAAATCCACCCCCCCGGCTGAAGGATTAGGTTCGGGAATGTTGTTCAACATGAGCACCACACTGCTGTTTTCTCTGTATTCCCAACATTCACAGTTAAGCCATATTTAAGTTAACAACTCTTCCAACTCCACTCATGCAGTTATAGCCGCTACATTGGCCAGTTTTCACTACAAACTGATAACTCAGACTTAATGCATATTGTCAAACATGACAGCCTCACTCACTGAAAACTCATTTCCCTCCACACGCTGTCACTATGAATTAAACGTATCATCAACATGATGGATGGACTTATCAGCTAAAATTAACTTTGATCAAGTATCTGCTCCTTTCTGTCTGACCCCCTGACTCAGCCCCTTTCTCCCTCCTTTTCCCTCTTTTTGCTGTCTATTGTTTTTCAAGTCTATCCTTTTGGTTAACTTCACTCCATAGGCTGCTGTTTCTCCTGTCATACAGCAGACAGTCATGCTGTCTAGCAGTGATCTGTGAGCCCAAGCCCTGAGCCATGTGTTTCAGAGTCAGTGAGTGTGTGTATGTATGTGTATGTGTGTGTGCGACATTGATCCAGTCTTCAGTCAGTCAGACGGCCAAGCAGAGTGATTGATTGGAGCTCGGCAGAGTGACCTGAGACAAGGAGAACATACGCAGAGTTATTCTAGCAGATCAAACAGCAGCACTATTACTGGGGCTCTCATATGAGTTATGTTATACAGACTGCCATGCATGAGAGGACAGGAGCAGCGGACGGGATGGTTTGACACTCAGATTCACTTGGGGTCACTCTGCTATTACATGCTGTAGGAAAAGTGAGAGGAAGAGAGAGTAGGAAAAGCTTATTGAAACAAAAGATGTCATGGAGTGAGTATTGACAGCATTTGATTGATGCAAGACTTGCCGACACAGTGAGGTCGCTAAGTTTTGGTCAGGCTGCTTTTGGAACAGGCAAAATGTGTCGAATTTATACATATTGCAAGGCCAAGAACGGTCAGGTATTCTCTTCACTCTTTGCCCTGCAGCTCCTTCTCTCCTTCTCTGCCTCCCCAACACATATACTCACCTTTCCTTCTCTCCTCTACAAGCAGCGGTGGCTTTAACCCCTTCAAAGAGGGCTTAGGCAGGACCAGAGAGAGTCAGTTACACACTGACGCAGACTAGAGGGAGGGGAAGAAGGAGCGAAAATAGACAATATCTCATATTACATCTTCCATTCTGTCCACCTCATTCCAGACCTATATTACATCTTTTGAGGTCGCTCCCTTTTTTGTTTGTGTTATTTTCAGTTTCTGCTGATTTCCCGTTTATTCACTTAGCCTCCCCTCACAAGCAGTGTGTGACCTCTGACCTGGCAGCATATTGTATTCCCTAAGCCCCTTGTCCGCTGGTAAAGCACTGACCTATGAGGAACAGGGGTGGGAGAGATGGACACATGGGTAATGGCTGGACACTTTATCAGTTTCCACCACAGGGGCTTACTGTGGAATTGGCCCAATACAGGTTTACTTTGCCCCAGTACTGCATCAGATCTGGTCAAACAAGAGGAGATAATATCCTTAATGAAATTACCTCTGAGAGATCTAAGCTGCAGCTCTCCCTCTGTACTTTTATGTACAGACAAGATATTTAAGTTGACTAAAATCTCAATACTCAAGGGGTGAAAACAGTACCTCACGCTGTCTCGGCTGGTGTTGTTTTCACCTTGTAAGACACCTACTGTGGCGGGCACTACCACAAAGTGGTTTTGAGTAGTTTACCAGGTGTTTATATGTCAGTCTGTGGACAGATTCTAAAACCACAACAGCTTTATAACCGTGCAAGACGCAGTCATGAAAGTTTCATGGTGTAAAGTTGAAATCAGAATGAAGGCCAATGTCAAGGATGGGTGTGGCCTGAGCAGAGGTGCAGGAAAAAGGGGACCAGGAAGTTGGGAAGGGAACATGTGCCCTTCTACTTTTATGCCCCTGGCTTTAAAACATTCGTTTTAAAGGGACAGATCACCCCCAAATCACACATATATATATACAAATACATTCCTCATCCCTAGAGAACTCTGTCTTCTCTTGAATATAATTGAAGGAGTTGATACTTGGCTTGTTGTGCTGCCAAATGCCAAAACAATATGTGTGGAAAAACCAAACAGCAATGTTTCTTTTCAGAAATCATGACTGGTTACTGAAGATGATCCACAGACCTTGTTGTGAGCAGTTTCATGTAGGAACTATTATTTATTGTATTATTACCTCATAAAACTGCTCATAGCTAGACATTGACGATGAGTTTTTCAAATGTATTTTTAAGTATAAAGTGAAGCGCAATATAGTCTTATTATATTCAAGACAAGGCAGACATCTCTGGTGCAGATATCTCGACAACTCGTACCATAACAGTGTAGATTGATAAACACCAATACAGGTAAGAGGAAATACATGTATTTTTGATTTTGTGGGGAACTGTCCCTTTAAGTCGCAGATCAGTGTATGACAGTATGAATCACTTTAAGACATTTGGTGTGTGTGTGAGTGCGTGTGTCTTGGCAAAATGTGGTTTCAAAGATGTAACAAAAACGTGCATGCAAACATGAGCCAAGTCCACTTGGCACTGTACAGTACATTATTTTATTTTTATTGGTCAGAAAGTAAGCAACATACAGATGTAAATCAGAGAATATTTTAGCAAAACACATACATACAAGGTTATATGTTGACCTTGCAAGGCAGTTGGGCTTATTGTATAATTGTGGTTAATCTGTGTCACCAACTCACTTCTCTCATGTTAAATGTTCCATTGTACCTTACACACCGGTTGGGTGTTGTGGCTTGTGGGACCCCATAAAAAGATGGTTTCTAGTTTATAATAAAGTTTGTTTGAATCACCTGGCAGTAATTCACAGATTGCAGTATCTCTGTAAAACCACATTCAGTTGTAACCAGGAACAACTTCAGTATAACGTGAACACATTTTGGGGGAAAAACTGCATTTGGTGCTCAAGCATTTGATTTATCAACCTCTACTTGCTAAAGTAGTTATGAAGTTGCAGCACATGAAATGAAAAGCCTGCAGATGTTGTAATTTAGCCAAGCAAGGATGTTGCGGAAGGCGACAGTAAACAAGAGGCAGCCAGCTTGTAAAATCACAACAAGGAAACCAGGTGACATTTTGATTGGTTGTTTTCTAATGACTGGATTAATATGTAGAATGTGTTCCACCAGTTTGGAGACTATGTCTCCTTCTCCCACACATACACAAACACACACGACGACACACAGGGAGTGTAGTTTTCGTGCCCGTGTATTGTGATGTTATTGCGTGACTGCATAATAACACAACGAGTAGTGTAATGTTTAAGGGGCCTTGTCAAACATCTGGAGTTTAACAGCTCTGTCGCAGGCAATTAAAGAACATCATGTCACGTCTTTGATTTGTATGCAGCCAGCACCACACATCTGCCAGGAGAGAGCTGACACTCACACTCACACACTCTAACTACTCCTGTTCTGAACTATGTTGCAGGTTCACAGACCTGTTTGACTCCTGTGGCAAGGTGGACTTGGCCCTGCTGTCCCCCGCAAAGAAGGAGTACTGGTCCATGCTGGCTTACAATCGCGCCAAACTCTGTAACATCCTCTTCAGTAACGAACTCCACCGCCGGCTCTCTCCTCACGGTGTCACCTCCAACGCATTGCATCCTGGGAACATGATGTACACCTCCATTCACCGGAGCTGGTGGCTGATGACCTTTCTCTTCACTCTGGGCAGGCCGTTCAGCAAGAGTATGGTAAGGGACAAAGCCAGTTTGACATGTTATGTAACTTTGTGAGTGCACAAACTGCACGACATTGCTGATTACTAACAGATGTTGGTAACCACCCGAATGGATTGGTCAACATTCGATAACGTTTAATTTCGCCAGAGTTGCTCTGTAGCTTGATATACTTTTCCACATGGAAAGAAAGCCGGTGAATTCACCACACTATATTCCTATCTTCTTGTTCTGACTCTGACGTGTCCCTGACTCAGCCTATATATTTGTCTTGGCACGTTCCTGGGAGAGAGGAGAGGAAAAGGATGGAGAGGGGTTGATCTGCTGAGTGCTGAGGGCTCAGGGAGAGAGTCTGGGTTTCACTGATAGAGAGATAGTCTGTGGTTTGTTTTCCTCTTCCTCCTGTCACTGTTTATTTAACTCCGAGAGGCGGTTCCCCTATCCTCTCACAAGGGTAGGCGATATTCCAGATCCTGTGTACCGCCACTATTAGGTTACAGTAAATGCACTGCACAAACTCAAGTCTGTACTCCTATGAAGTCATGTAATCTATAGTACTAAGATAATAACCTCTCTGTCAAATATGTTTTTACCATCTACGCCATTCCCATCAGGAGAACCTATTACCAGGTATTTTCAGATGCATTATCTTAAGTTCTGTGTCATATTAGCAGGCTGTCTCAACTTTATTTTTAGAGACCTGTCTGAGAGCTGAGCTACAGTAAAGACATTATGTCCTCACAGGCTGTTTCTGAGAGATACAAAGAGAGGAGGCCAGGTGCTGTGCCAGAGGCACCTGTGTTTAAAAAAAAATCTGTTTACAAGTTTAATTTTCAACAATAAAACCAGAGGTCCCCTCAGAGGTTTCACATTCTCGTGATGTAGGAGTTAGCGGGCCCCTGTGACCCTGGGTGATGTGTTATTGGGTTAGCAGCTCCTGGTAGGGTCTCCCTTTAGACACTGTAAGGGGTCACGAAGGGAGTCAGGAGCTGGTCAAGTGTGGTGATACTCACGAAGCAGAGCAGCACTGGTTTGGGGACGTCTATTTTTCTGTGTTTTGCAGAGTTAGGAGGCCTCACTATTTTTATGTTTATGCATTGAATGGAATTTTTGAGTATCCAACTTTCTCATAGCCTCTGCTTGTGGCCATTTCTATGTACTTTAATGCTCACCATGGTGATGATGGAGAAACCTCTGGAAGGGGTGACTGGGACTCTGAGTAGTGTTTTATTATTGGACCTCTGTGCAAGTTACAAACTGCAAATTTTACCTCAATTGTCACAGAATTTTCACCCATGAATGCACAATTGAAGTTAATTAAGCATTTTTCATTCAAAGACTTTTGTTACAAATGTGCCTGTTGAGAACAGGCTGAATGCTTGTCCTCCAGTATTCTGACTGCAGCTCTCTTAAGAACCGCTCATTCAAACATCTTCACACTTGACACTGAGCTTCCTTGGGTCCTGAGCAACAAACCTGCCATGACCATGCTTGGTGCCCTAGCTAGAGTATATGCGTCATTTGATAACAGCTGGCTATTTGGGACCAGGCTATTTACGGGAACAAAAGCATGCATTCCAAAAGTCACACTGCTTGGGCATGAAATGTTTGAGAGGGAGCTGTAGCCAGCAGTGGTATAACAGTTAATATTACTGTTTTTAAGTACATTTTCTGAGTATCTGTGCTTTGAGCATTGATTTCTTTGGAATTTTTGACTTTTACGACTTTTGAAAGACAAATATTGAACTTTTGACTCCACTATATTTCTATAAAGGTTCCTAAATACTTGAAACTTTAAAGCTTAATAGCTTTGAAGTCAGCTGATATTGTAACTATTGCTGTCAGTGGCATCCAATTACATAACAATATATGAATCATAATGTTTAAGTTTCCTCTCAAGGCAATAACATCTATAGTACAGCTCAGACTGGCAACTTCTGTGTGTGACGATGCATCTTGTGTGGGTGTATAATAAGGTACTGCATTAAAGTGTTCATAGCACATGTGTGCTCATGAGGTGATGTTAGGGGCCTGAGGTTAACATCCTCACACACGTTGGATATGAACGATAAAAATCAACACCATGATTTATCTTTGTCTATATTGTGTCCTCTGCTCTGTGAGACTTTTCAGCTGATAGCAGCTCTCTACCCTTTAGGCTCCATGGTCTCCTAATATATGCTTTAGTTTGACTGTTACATCTTTCCATTAGCTACTCTTCATACTTTATCAATTTAGTGTTTGCACTGAAGGGAAAATGTGATGTGTTGAAAGGCAGCGTGTTGGAGTTTTAGTGAAGCGTTATTCTGATCCATCATGTCTGACAGACACAAGGCCTCAGGCCGTCATTTGTCTCTCCTCCTTCTGACAGAGGATGAGAGATGAGAGGAACTGCTCCTCAGCACCTTTTCGCAAAATGCCAAGCTGAACATTTCCTCAATTTGACTATTTCTGTCACAAAACACTGTTTTTTTCTGCCCATTCTTTACCTTCTGTTCCATTTTTCTTAGGTCCTTTTCGCCACTCGCTGTCTTGTTTCAATCTTTATACCTTGTCTGTGTCAATTTTAGCTGGACCAGAATTTGTTATACATGCTTTTTAATCAGATGATTTGGGAGTGGAATGGATGACACTTCTGTGTTTTCTGTGTGTGTCTTCGAGATGGGTGTGTAACGTTTTGGAAGTGAACGCACAGATGCAATTAGCAGCGCCGCTTCTCCTCCAGAATGGGGCTATGGCTTTTCCTACACGTGGTTAATTAAACGTAGTGTAGATGTTAGTAAATATTAAAGGACAAAGGTAGAGCTGGTAATTAAATTCTGGTGTGCTGACACAGCCATTAGCTAAAACTCGTGTCTGATAAAGGCCACACACAGACACACAGACACACACAGATACAGAGGCGCACCCTTAAGCTGAGTATTTGCTCTTATTTAAATCTGGGGTTGATAAGGCCCCTGAAAGTGTATCCTCTTTAAAATCCCACTCCTCACTCCTTCTGCCCCCACATTAAGGGCTTAATAAAACAGTGATATTATTTCAGTTATTGGTTGCAGGGATATGAAGATGCTATCGCTTTAATTGCTTGCGTACGCTTGCGGGATCCATGGAGATTGTTCTGGGATGCAAACATAAGCAGAATGTCGACTCCAAAAAACAATCACAAAGCCCCCGTGTGTGTTCTTGCGCAAATAACCAGCCTCTCATTTAAAACACAGGTTTGATTTATAGGAGCACAGGTGGAGTGATATACAGTTGCCGTACACAAAGAGACACACACACACACACACACACACACACACACGGACAAGCACACACACATGCATTCACAATATGGAGACTACTGAAACACCTGGAGCTACATGTGGTCCTAAATCTTTAATTTGATTGTTGTAGTAAAGGCGGGGAAATGTCATGTCAGGCCATAAGCTCCACACTCGGTCAACCAATCATGTCCATGCTTTTTCTCCCTCATTAATTGTGCTTCATGCTCTCATATTTTATCAGCTCTTCACTTTTCTCTTTACCCTTCACTTTTATCTTTTTGCTCGCGTGTTACCAAAATATATTTTGACTTCCTCAATTTTGCATCCTTTGTGTTGTGGATTCTACTTAAGGGAAAGAAACTTCTCTATTAGCAGGGAGCACAGCCCACTCTGCTATTGATGTACAGAGCTGATTTCATTTTGCTGAGTTGAGAAAGGCATCTATAAAGAGCCATGACATTTTAATCAGCCAAACTATCTCTCACTAACATCATGTTCCCCTCCCCGCGCCTTGATCTACTTATCAGAGATTGTGCGACCAGGCCTGTAACTCCTGTTTCTTTAATTCAGCGTGTTTAGAGTGGGAGTTTTCCCTGTGTCCTTTGGTGTGATTATCAGCGCTGAATGATCTGGCCTGCAGTGGTGTGTACTGCATGTGTGTGTGCATGGATATGCGTGTGTGTAAGAGAGTGAGACGAAGGGAGAGGCGAGAGAGGCAGCGGTTATCGCAGTTCTGTTTAATGCTCAAAATTTGATTGACAGATTTTGGTTGATTTATTTGATAGTATTTCAGGATAATATTTCGGGCCCCTGACTACATGCTGTAAAAGTTATTAGACAGTACACTTTGAATCAAAAGTCACACATTTAACGAGCACAGAATGAATTTCAGTGAGTGTTGCAGTTATTAGTTGGGCTGTAACCTTTGTGAAGTTGTCGCCGTTTTGTCACGCTGTAACGCTGACCCTGTGACATTTTGTTGACTGACTGATTGGTCCCTCAAGATCAGCGCACCCTCAGGCTCTGAACAGCTGTGCTCAGCCTATACACATCTAATCTATACCTTAACTATAGGCGCAGACAGCGCTGGGTTGAATGGCGATCAGTGTGGGCAGTGGCTCCGGTACCTCATCATCTACTATAATGGATAGAAAGAGGAGAGGGAGGTGTTGTGGGCCTAAGAGGCTCCGCTGGTCCAATCAGACACCTCACTTCCCCCAGGGGCCGGTTTCATCAGCGCTCTCGCCTAGTCCCATGCTTCTTAGCGTTTTAGCATGATTATTTTACCCAGGATCCTGCCTCGGGCACCAGGCCACCTTTTTACATATGCACAGGCTGAACTTTTGACCAGGCACCAGCAGTCAGGACTGTATTAGAGAAACGGTTGTTCAGTCAGGAGTAGGGGGACCGCCGGTGCCTCCTCTGCTGAGCCTTGCCTACTGTAAGCTCTGAGGTTAACCCCAGAGACAGATCCTGAGACGAAGACATCGGCATTACCATATAACAGACGTACAGTGAGGTTGGTGCTGGATGTGAACACAGCAGACACTTTTACATCAGTGTTCTTTATCAGTTTCTCTCCTGCAGACAGACGTAAGGTCAGGTGCTCTATCTGCTGTCTGGTGCAGCACACAGACGCAGTGGCTCTGCTGCACACCCAGGCAACCTGTGTGTATGTGTCTGTGTGTGTGTGTGTGTGTGTGTGTGTGCTCCGGTGTTGTGTGTGGTGCTCAACCATGTGGAAAGAAAGAGGAGCAGAGGTCCCAATCTCCCCGCCAGCCCCCCTTCTCCTCTGTGGGGTTAGATGAGCTGCCAGGCCCTTGTAATAGAGTCCTCTTGGATGATTAGGAGCTACACAGAGGGGGGGTGGGGGGGTCAGCTCCAGCCTGACTGGAGACACTGTGAAGGTTTCTCCTCAGTGGTGTAGACAGAATATTACACATTATGCCAATTGGTATGAGGTTCGCTTGGAGAGGACCTCTCTGATGATGCACTGACTTCCTTTTAGAGGCCAGATCATATTTGAGGAACTACATGTAATGAACGTGATATTCAAGCTGGACATTCCCTGCTGTGCTGCTGCACCTTGTTGGAGAGCAAGGGATACATGGAGGGAGAGAGACACACATAGAGAAAGAAAGTAGTGATGGTGTGGGGATGGATAAAAGCATACAATCCCATTTGGCTGTATTGACATGTGTGTTCCTGCCCAATCCTGTTACTGGGATTATTGTCCATGGAGATACCATTTCATTAAAGAAAACACACACACACACACACACACACACACACACACACACACACACACACACACACACACACACACACACACACACACACAGTGGGTGAACAGAGATGGCCTGAGGCCTGGTTATGTGGTCCATTGCACAGGGAAACTGTGTAAATGGTTTATTGTGGATGAGTTGATGTGATGGAGAGCGTGTCTGGATCAATAAAGAACCAATCAAATGCTGACAGTCTGCTACTGTATGCAGTCAGTCATTCACCCCTCCTGCCAGCGTACAGTTACACAGCATGAGTGTGAAGGAGATATGAACAATATCCACGTTGAAAGCAGAAGAAGTTGAAGAAGAAAGTCATTTTTTAACAATCAAACTTCTACAAATGTCATTTTGTGTAGTTGCTTAATGCTTTTTTAAATGCAATTTTTTTTGCACACTGCATATTAGTTATATGTGTTCATAAGTTGTCTTTCTGTGACAGACTTTGACAGTTTTGTTTGTGAAGAAACATTACTCAAAGCGTCAACCACATCCTCCGTGCTCCTCCAGCTCCAGACACCTCAGGGAGGCCATTAGGACGTCTCCCCAGCCCGGGTTGTCTGAGTCTGGGCTGAGTCTGAGCTGGGGCTGGGCTAAATTACCCCAGAGCCACAGGTCAGATCCAGCTAGACCCTGATTGCCAAGGGACTCTCTCTCTAATAGGGGATCAGAACAGGCCAAAGAGCCAGAAAGTGACCTGGCCAGAGAGACATCCTCACTCACTTACCCTCTACTCTTCCACATTGCCTCCTTCACCCTCCATCTCTTTTACCTTCAGAGCTTCAGAGCGTTTCTCCTGTGGCCCCCGAGAGGAGAAAGATGTAACCTATCACTCCTTCCTCACCCGTTCACTCCTACTGCTCTCCTGCCCCCTTCAACTCAACACACACAAACACACACACACCACTCCCTCCCCTCTTTGTTGTGACATGGAGCTGATGGACTATTTTTCAAATTGATTTCAAAAATGTACATAAGCAGCCGATCCCCTAGCCCAGATTACCTATTGATTTTTAATATGAAAAGCTCATTATATAAGCAGGAACTGCAACACAAAAAGCTAGCCAACCTTTGCATAAATCCTTTAATTGAATTTCCAGAGCCCGTGGTTCTACATTTTTTAATTAAATCCATTTCTTTTTTTAAGGGTTGCTGTGTAATTTGCATGCTGTGAAGTGGGTGCTGTCCCAGATAAAGTGCCATTGATCCTTATTAAGGCTCACCTCTGGGCTCGCTGAAAACCAACCGCAGAAATTAAATGTGCTCATGGTGCATACACTTATTGCCCGCATGATAGGATTAGAGAGAGAGAGAGAGAGAGGAGGAGAGGGAGAGAGGGAGAGAGAAGGAGTGATGGGGTAAGAGAGGGTGGGGGTTATTATTAATAGTTGTTCATATTAATGTAATATTTCACCTTTCCTTCTCTGGGGTGAGATTGTGAAGAGCTTGTTTATAAATACAGCTGGGTCTGGGTATTGTTTGGGTTTCTCATCTAACTCACTCTGGGCTGATGTGTTGGGTTGTCGCAGTTCGGGTTGAATGTGGCATTTAAATCTGTCACAATACTGACAGATATGTTTATGTTAAACACTGATAAACATGCACCTCTTTATAATTTCTCAAATAAGAGCTCCTTATAATACGATCACATGAAGCCAATGATCATATCTGCCATTGATCTTGAGGAGGTCATGGTCTGCAATCTTTCTAAGTAGAGGGTGTTTAACTACCTATTTAGATTAAATTATATTTAATTTTCTTGTCCTTACCCTACTTAGCATCAGGTAACTGAGAGTGTGCGAGGGGCGATTTTTATCCTGCGTTTGTGCTCTGCGATAGCTGCTAAAGCAGGCCTCTCCTTCCTTGTCTTCCTGTGTGGCTATATGCAGACGGTGGAGTAAATCAATAGGGATTAACCTGTGACCCCAGCCACATACTTATAGCCCAGTCCTCGCTGCTCACACATCTCTCATCAGTTTCACTTAAACACTGCACCTCACTCAATAAGGCACCACACGCTAATTCATTTCAAAGATGGAGAGGCCCCTATCACAGACCTCGATTTCTCTCTCACGTACACACACACATATACACACACACACACACACACGCACGCACGCACGCACGCACACACACACACGCTCATAGAAAAAAAACAGAAAGAAACTAAAATAGTTACACATTCAGATAAAATAAATAAATAATAACAATAGACACCAGATTTTCCATGTGTGCATATACAGTGCATGCATAGTGAGGCAATGAGTTTAGGACTTCTGCTAATTATTATTATTATTTTCATTATTTATTGGTCTTCCAGTTCTGTACTTCGTTATGGTTTGATCTATAAAATAAAAAGTTTAAATGTGTAAAATAAAAGACTATATATTGTTTTGTTACATTATATTACATGTGATGTCATGTATGTCAAGCCAACAGTCCTAAACTCAAAGATTCTGGGCGTTAGTATCACAGACAGAAATTAAATAAAGATTTGTTTAATTTGGGTGACCCTGGTTTTCCCTTAAAGACCCTGGTGACCCTTTGGTTTTCACGTCTAATTGACAATGGCTGTCCCACAAGAAATGTCAGAAGCTGAAATAATAGTCAGTACATTTTTCCTTTAGATAAAGAGAAGATAAAAAAGGAGGACGGGTGTCACAAAGACCTAATTCAGTCTGTATAAGTTCCTTGATTGTGGAGGATATTTGGCTTTCTCTTATGCACAAACACACACTTGTATTCTCCTCTTTTCTCCGTCTTCCTCTTGAAATATTGACATCGGCTGACTGATTAGTCTGATGTCTCTCTATCTTTTGTGTACTTGTGAAAATGTGTGTGTATGTGGTTCTCACATATGCAAGTGTGTGTGTGTGTGTGTGTGTGTGTGTGTGTGTGTGCGTGTGTGTGTGTCTGTGTGTGTGTCTGTGTGTGTGTGTCTTGAGCAGTGCAGTGTCAGCAGCATGTGCTGCAAGTATTGACCCAGGCCTGTCCTCTGCTCTGACTGGCTCTTGTCCCTAACTTGTCATCTCTCTCTCTGGCAGTTGATCTCCTTGTGACTTGATCAATGTTTTCCCACCTTTTAATAGTCATTGTTAATTTTTAACAACTTCAAAAAAAGTGAACGGTATTTCTCTAATTCTGCAAGCTTAGTCCTGTTTATCCGTGTCTGATTTGTGTTTCTTTTATCGCAGTGTTATTCTCCATTACGTACATTGCATTAAAACACATTCATCTGATGGGGGTCAGAGATGTGAATGACCTCAGTAATGCACAGACTAGTACCTGGGAGCTCAGCAATGCTTTTAACTCACAAACAGGTTCACATAATGCTCATCACTGAGTGATGGTGGAAGGTCATATAACACACAGAGGAGTGTGTCCTTTTCTCCCGGGACAAACCTAAATATGAAGAGTGTACTTCCGCTCATTGGATAAAAAGACTGATGATTCCTGTGTTTTGCATTTTTTCTGTAATTACCTCACCACTTATACCACTTTGTCTTTCACTCTTTCTTTAGTGCATCACTCTGGAAACACACAGTAGCAACTCACTGACGTGTGCCGGACAGAAAACAAAAGGCTTTGATTTCCCTCATTTCATTTCATAATCCAATCAATCAGACTAAAACAGCTTGGTTCCTTTTCTGTCCTCCCCTAAGCAACGAAGCATACATATTTACACATACTGTACACTCACACACACATACGGAGTGCCTCCTAAATGCATGTGGAGCAGGTCGTTCCAGTCGTGGGGACCCCCCCAGGGGTTAGACCACTCTGTGTTATTGATTGCATTGCTGTTGCATGTTGTGCTCAATCATGTGTTCCATGCGTCTGGCGTTGTCCTCTCCCACCTGGCCCATTAGATTAGGCTAATGCATTCAACCATTGATTAGTCATTACACTCAGACCTGATCAGCCAATCGTCTACCTGGTTTGACTCTACTTGACCTGTGAACCCTGGCTCACATGTCATCTGGCCAACTCTAACATGTTAAACACACACACGCAGCTCACAGCTCTATCTGATGTGTATCATGTCGGGGATTATGGTAGGGGCGGGTTCAGCTGGGTTCACTACCTGTATGATATTCAATACTGATAGCATTTCCACGCATTTCCTAATCACATGCATCAGAGAGCTATAGATTATATCATTGAGCATGGAACTGTTGAACCTGCCATTGATCTTGAGATTTGCCATGAATGAGTGTGTTGATTGGAGAGCATAAGAGCTCCTTGCAAAAGTCAAAGTGAGATCATGATGTATGAAAGGTTTTTGAGTGTTTTAGTTTCTTTCTCAGCCCCCATTCCACCATGTTCCTCCATGTACATCTACCTGTTCCCTGTGGTAATGGAATGAAGATACTTTGAGGACTTGGAGTCTTTCTATAGTTTGGCTTGGATACTTTTTATTGTATTTTTTACTCCGCCACTTTTATCTAACAGCTACAGTTGTTGTTATTTTGCAGTTGATTTTACATTTAAGTGATCAGTATATGATGATTTTTTATAGATCAAACTACCCAAGTGTAGAAAGTGATTGAAAGACTACTCTATCTATTTAGCATTGAACAAACATTGTCAGACTCACATTTGGCGGTTTAAAGAAAGTATCAAAATAAATGAAGCAGCATTTTTTTTTCTTTCTCGGCTACCGGGAACCAACTAACCTGATGCAAGGTTTGTTTGAGAACCATCCGAAAAGCTGTTTTTGGGAACTGTTTGTAAAAGAACTTGCAAAAAGTATTTGTCAGGTGATTGAATGAACCATCTGTCTATCACTGTCTATCATGGCCTAGTTTCAACCAATCATATCAATGACATACCAGCAGAGCCGGTTGTTAAATCAAACACTTGCTGAAGCCAGTCAGGAGAAGAGCAAAAACATTTCTTTCTATAGAGAAAAGTCTTCAGTGGCAAAATACTCTCCTGTTATGATATAACTAATGCTATTCAAGCATCTACACTAACCTTGGCTGGTAGCCTCCATTGTTGTTTTAAATGAACAGTCACCTTTCACACACACCTGAACTGTAGCTGCCAGTAGCTTTATCACAGGTTTGGACACAAACTTGAACATGACGAGATGGATTTTTGTGTGATCTTGTGATCCTGTACTTCTCACATGGTTTGAGATATTGTGAGAATCCAGCTGCCCTACAAGTTAAGGAACCTACATTACCCACAATGTAGCTTAGTGGTGAGCGAGGGAAACATTTAGAGACTGACCTGTGAGCCTACCTGCAAAGAAATGTGACTGGAGTTTCCTGTGTTATGCTAGTAGTAACTTATGTAGCTTTGACCCTCAAGCAGAGATGAGGAATGAGCTGTTCTGCAGGTCTGCTAACCTCACTGCTTTCTGAGACTTTTCTCTTTTTCCACATTTTTAGACTTCGCTCAGCACACTGGGAGCCACCTTTCGTGGCCCCTTAAGGCTTCTAATATGCAGTATTTCTTGTGAACATACTTTGATGTGTAAAATTGGTGCAGTTTCCCTTTAAATGTAGCTTTCCCTCAACCTGCTACAACATAAAACACAGCTTTATATGCATCGTTGCATGCATCAACAATAATCATCCAATAATCTGTAATATTCTAACTCTTACAGTCTGTCTGGCTGCACAATGACTTTTGATACTTTAAGGACATTTTACTGATATGTTTTATAGTTTTACTTAATGCGCTTTTGAGTGCAGGACTTCTGTTTGTAATGGAGTTTTATATTAGAAAGTAGCAGTTCTGCTACTTACTAATATACTTCCTCCACCACCTAGTTCCTTTCTCCTGTATGACCAAACCAGTATTTCTGAACGTAAACACTGAGGACAAGAAGAAATTGTGTGTCTTTGGCGCTGCCTGACCATCCAATGTCAAGACTCTCACCTTGACAGTTGTGCTTAAGAAATAACAAGTCCCCCTCTCCTACCACTCCCATCCTCCTTATTTGCTCTTTTCCTTCTTTACCCCCTCTCCACGGTATTGAGTCAGTCTGTGAGGAATGGCTGTTTTAGGGACAGTCCCATTGATGTGTGTGTGAGTGTGTGTGTGTGTGGCACAGAGCTGAGTGATTGGGGATAGATGTCCTCATTGGATATGAGCTGGCTACTCCGTGGCTCTGCATTAAATTTGTATTGAATAGGAAATTAATGATTGGATAATTTTATTGATGTTTCTGGTATTGAACATATAAACAAAATGTTCTTTTGAAGCATTGTGTGAGTGTTGCACCCCGCGGGGGAGGGAGCAGTCCCAGTTGTGCTTAAGAAAGAATAAGTCCATGTGAAGTCCATAGTGTATTGGAAAAGAGAGCGAACGGATCAATGGAGACTTGGTGCTTGAGACACACTTTAATTGTATTATTTTCTTTCAGATTTCTGCCCTCCCATATCCATCTCACACAGCACTGACAGATTTGGTATGTATTGCCGACATTGTCGTGAAGACAGATTTGATTTTATTGAACAGTTTCAAAAAGAAATTTGTTCTGCTTTTATCGGTAGACCCATATGGACCATAAGGGGTTGTAGTTATAACGTAGTGCTCAACAAAGGAACTGTCTTTTTATGTTTTCAGTAATTTTTTTTGTAAGTGCTCTGATGCCTTTTTGTGTACGTTAAATCAATCTTGTACCGCTGCGGCTTGGAATCAAACACTTACAACTTTCTCAAAGTAGAGATGGACTATTTCTTTTACTGTGAGTCGGATGGGAACAGATCAAAGAGATGGGAGATGGCGAGACTCTGAGTAGAGGAAACTTGTTTAATTAAAATGAAGCGATGAAGTGGGGATAGAGGGCTGTTCTTTGATGCGTGTTCCGGATGCACTGTATACGTTATGCAGTTATTACACGCAATTTTTGTTTAAGAGGTTCCAGCAGAGGGTGGGACAGTAGGAGGTGTTGCAGACGCAGGGAAGGAGAGAAGGAAGGAGTGAGCTTGATGAAGTTTCTGATTATCCCACCTCCTCTGGCACAGGGAAGAATTACTGAATGCCATTTGGGTCAGTGCTCTTTATGGAACTACATTTATGAAATACATCTCTCCCCCTCTTTCTTTCTCTCTTTCCGTCTCTCCCCTCTCTGTATCTCTCCCTTCCTCCCTCCCTCTCCTCTAATTGGAGATGCAATAAAGGTGTGTGGGGTCAGTGGTTCTTCAAGGTGAGGCCGCATGTGTGTCTCGCTCTAATGTTCTCCTCTAGACACACGTGCAAACCGACGGAGTGCTGCCATTTTCTGCCGTGCTCACAGAAACCACAGGCCTAAAACCTCAAATAACTTAACTCACACCGCTCACCTATTCTGTTCTATCTTTTCTCCCAGTAATATATGGCTCTATCAGTCTGCAGCTCCATGCTTCCTGCCCTGCCCTCCTCTCTCAACTCTGCTCCATGTCCTTGTGCCAGCCTGTTAAGCCAGAGGGCACGCTGTGGGTGAATCAGAGACAGAGCTCTGCCAACACACCCAGCGGGAGAGGCCCTGCCAAGGGTGCCAAGGCCTCGAGAGAGAGGGAGAGAGAGAGAGAGAGAGAGAGGGGGGAAAAAGAAGGATGTGAGGGGGAGCGGAGAAGAATTTTGAGATTGAAGATTGAAGTGACTGAAAGAAGAAGGAAGAAACTCCAAACAGAAAGAAACTGTGTTGAGGGTTTAGGATATTACAAGGAAGAAAAGAGAATTTTTCTTTCTTTTGTCAGTTCTCTCCCAGATTGTGTCTTTTATGTTGAAGATCCAGAGCTGTTGCAAAGTCACAAAGTTCACAATGAAGTGCGAGCTCTTTGTCTGAGGAGCGCAGTAACCTCAGTACCATTTTAGGCCAGTAGGGGTCATTGTAGTTCAACTGACTGAGCAGAACGGGCCGACCAGTGAAGGTAGAAGCTGCGGGACAGACAGCTGCTGTTCATTTGCTCTTGAGTCACAACTCTGTTATCCCAGGCTTTTCTCAATGTATGGAATTTATATTCAGCATTTATTCAAACAAGCATATATTTTCTAATCTTTATTTTCTTCATTCTGTTAAAACTTTTTGACAGTAGTTGCATACATTTTATAGCTGGTGACCTCTGCAGGAGGCCTCGGGTCATTTAGTTAGGCTTGGTGCACAACTCACTGAAGTCAGTTTGCTAATGGCACAGAGCTTAGTGGGTCTTTTGCTGTAATTCCTTGTGATTCCTCGTTATGCTTTAACACAAAGCACCAAAAGTGCGAGGAGAGTAAGATCAGGTTTACACAGCACCCTCTGCTTCACCTGCTGCTTTAGCCTAATTGATTTAGCACTTGGGCTGGTAATTTAATGTCCAGGATGAAGAGGGCTTTGCAGAGTCTTTGCCTCCAGGTATTGTTTGAGACACCATTGTTGAGGAAATAATTGCAGAGTCTGTCCTCTTTAAAAGGCTGCCTCTTTCACTAGGAGTGCTGAGGAGATACAAACTCTCTTTTTCTTTCTTCTTCTCTGCATGTGTTTAAACTTCATACAGTCTACACAACTCACATCTCCATCTGTAGGGTGGATAAAGTCTTTTTTAGTCAACACTCAAAGACTAACTTATTATTTTGCAACAAAAGTGACCGGTTCCGTGAAGGTTCTGAGGGTGTTATAAATGCTTTAATTCTAGCGTTGAACCTCAACACAATGCTCATTTAAATCTCTTGTTCTCCACCTTTAATTTGTGTATACAAATTAAGCATGCCACCACTGCCATTGACCTCCAGTAGATGAATATTAGATGAAGCAGCAGCCAATATGTGAATAGCTGAGTTCAGGACGGCAACGATTTTAATGGCAGCGAGCAGCCATTAACAGTATATCTGAAAATAGACAGAGGATTTTCCATAGATCATTAATGACGGGAAATCTATCCCTCTTTCCCTTCCTCCATCCTTCAATATATATCTCCTCTCTTTCTATTTTTCTGCCTTTACTATATTTCATCCATGTCATTTTTTATTTGTGCACTGTATATTCCAGCTTCATCTCACTGCTGGTGTTCACACAGAGGCTTTCTTCAGAGACAGAGGCCTTTCAAGGTGCGCTATTAAAATGCACAAGATATTTGAATGGAGCCCGCTAATGTCTGTTTAGTATATAATCCACGTCCCCTCCTCCCATATTCCTTGTTATTCTAGTTTAGTGCTGTAATCAAGCAGGGCTTGCCAATAAAGTTTATTGTACGGAGCTAAGTGTCAATATCACACACACACCCAGGGCAGAGAGGTCCCTTTAATTAGAATAGGAGAGAGGAGGCTGTGTGTGTGTGTGTGTTTGTGTGTGTGTGTGTGTGTGTGTGTGTGTGTGTGTGTGTGTGTGTGTGTGTGTGTGTGTGTGTGCGTGCATACTTCCATGTGTGTTGGTGCATATGTTTATATGTACGTTTGTTGATTTTAACCATCAGAGACTGTAAATGCCGCTCAGCGTTAACTGCAGGCCTGTTCTTTGTTAAAGTGACAATGCGCGTATGAATAAAAAATGTGATGCCAGAAAAAAAAAATCATAAATGTGACACCAACATCAAAAATTCCACTGCTTTTATGAACAAATCAATTCTAGCTTTACATGACTATCGAGCCTCGATGTTTTGAATCTATGTTGAGTCTGAACAAACAATAATCCCTGCAATATGAAGTATTGATTAGACACACTCCCTCTCTGTGTGGCTTTATTAAAGGTACAATTGTAAAGATCTTTATGATGATGGTGACGGGAGAAAACTTTCACAACTCCTGTGTGTCAGCTCCAGGTGAGAACTCTTATTACAGATGAGCCACATTCAAGGTTTTTATCAACGCTTTCTCTGGAATATTACAGTGAAAGATGTGGACATTTAATTCAGGGTAATTTCTTTCTTTTTAATTTTGTGAGTGGATTTTTATTTTTCTCTCCGCCTCTATCTTCCTCTCTCCACTGTTTCCTATTAGGCCACTTACAAACAGCCTGGTTAATATGTAAAATCATATTACTGATATGAATTCTTTGATAAAACACAATTTGAGGCAAGGGCAAAATTGAAAACACCTCCCACTCCTAAACACAGAGTCCCACGGTGGTGAGGGGCGGGCTCGCAGCTTCAATCAAATAGTAAAACACAAAACCATTTCCCATTACAATGCAAAGAGATTAAAGGCAGATTAAACGTCCTGTATGGGAGCTGGGGCCCATGCCAACTGGCGATAGCTGCGCAGTCTGACGGGGAGAGGAGAGGGGAAGACGAGGAGATGATGACAACAGGAGAGGAAAGGAGAGGAGAAGAGAGAGGAGAGGAAAGAAGGGAGGAGAGGGGTAAATGCGCGATGCTGTGAGGGAGAGCAGATGGAGGAGTAATTTGCGTGGGATGTGGTAGATGGGGGAAACATGGCTGTGTGTCAGTGCTGAGCGATGCCTCCCGTTCTGTAAGAAATCAATTTAGGGCGGGACGGGGACGCCGTGCATACAATAATTGAATATTACTGCTTACTATCTCCTTCACATGCAACTCCTCTGCTCTGCACCGTGAACTGTATGGAGAAGTGAATCAGGCGGTGGAGCGGGAGATAGGGGTTAGGGCAAAATATTGAAGAGGTTCAAGTACTGTGCGGATAATAAGTTGATACTCCAAGTAATCTCTTCAAGTCAGAACATGATTGAGAAGAGGAACTATATCAGTGTGTGTGTGTGTGTGTGTGTGTGTGTGTGTGTGTTTCTATCTATCCATCAGATTCTCCTCCTGCCCACCCTCTCTCTTCTCTCTCCCCGTCCCTCCAACTGTCTGTCGGTCTGGACCCTGACCTATCAGATCCGTCAATCCTGTCTGGGCCACATGGCACGATCAATAATCACAACTGTTAATCAATGAGCTTTTAAATAAGCATCGACCCTGCTCACAAGGTTAGCCTTGTTTATTGGTTTACATTAAGTTAAGTAACACAATCAACTCGTCATAAGAGCAGATATGTCTTTAATGGATCAAGAGAGGAGTTTTGCTTTTTATATTTTTTTGTCCATCTGTAATAAAATACAAAGACAATAAGGACAAGAGACTGAAAACTGCAAAACAAACACATGTATTTTATTTGTTAGCCCTATACTAATTTTTACCATTCCTCTTTCAGGTGCACTTGGACTTTAAGTCCCTTAAAAACTTCTTAAAAGTATCCTTAACACATGTGATTGTCACTCCAATGGCAAAATGTTTTTTCATACTGCTCTAAAATATAAGTTGGCTCTGCGTCTAACCTTTTTTGTAATATTGTGAGGCATGCAGCATACAGGTTATATGAAAAGATTTCAGAGTTTGAAAAATGCTTAATTAAATTAAGTCATGTTTTAAAGGTTAGGAATATGCTTGTATTCAAATATACTCCACTAAAAATATAAATTATCTGGTGCTCATCCAAATAATCACTCATGTAAACCAAATGTCTTTTAATATTTTAAATGAAACGATTCCGTGGTCATGTTTTGTTTGTTGTCTTCTACCAAACATGGAGCCAGTTAGAACTGTTGAAGCTGATGTTTTAAAATGCATGGAAAAGGTCTTAAAAGGTATTACATTTAACTTAATGATTTATGCATATATCCTGAAATAAAAGAACTGAATGAGAAGTAAACTTATGGAATGAAAATATTCCACTGGGATAATCTGATCATTTTGTTAATTCAATCCTTTTTCTGTGTGAACAGATGCACATATTGCTCTGTACTCTGTTTACGCAAACATATAAACTCTTTTGTAAAAATAATTGATTGTGTTTACATGTCATGCGTGGTAAATCCTCAGCTGATCCCTTATTCTGGTAATAAGAAAGCATTAAATAATTATGATTTTATGTTAAAGTCAAAGTTAATATAAACAGGTAATACAATACACAAAGTAACAATAATACATTAGTTGCTTTTGGCATAAAATAATTCTGTAAACTGTTTTTTCACACTTGCATTCAACAATATAGATGTGATGATAAAGTCTTTGAGAGCCTGAAAGTTTTGGATTTAGGTCCCTTGAGAGTGCTTGAAAAGTCCTTGAATTTTATTCTTTAAAGGCCGTGCAAAACCTGAGCTTAGAATGTACCTGTAGTTACTTTCATAGTTGGAATCTTAACCCAGTAAAAAAGTATGTGGCTTTAGAGGTGTATCCACCCCAAATACTTCCTTAATCTCATTTTGGATGGTCAGCCAAAAATATCATTATTTAAGGGCATGACCACATAAAATGACTAAATGTAGCAGTGCTGATATTATGTTTCAGACACAATGAAGGGGTCGTATTTACAATGAATACCTGGGGTAATGTAAAATCTGTGAATAATCATGTATTGTGTTATGTTGTAGGATTTGTACGAACATTTTTAATTATTTATAATTTTCTGTGCATTCAATGAAATGTTTCGCCACATCTCATCATCATGGTGAAAAAATCTTCAAAATCTTCCTCCCAACATGTTTCACAATACATTTGATCAGAAATATAACTCATAACTTTCTTCCTGAGAAAAGAAATCTTTAAATCGGGACTTTTCCAGGTGAATCATGTGCAAACCACTCTTGTATATTAGTATGGATTTGATTGAAAAAAGTTGTTTCAGCTGCATGGCATTTTTTTTTCATCTCACAATCTGCATGGATGAAAATGTATAAATTAAAAATGTTACTCTCATGTCATGTTCTGGTTTGCATAAAACATTTTTTCTGCATTATAGTCACTATGTGCTAAAGTGCACTATGTTTGATATAGGGATGTTGTAAAAAGCCCTGCAGAAAGGCAGTGTGTGTTTGCACAGGATGCACTTGATTGCATTTTTTTCACTTGTTGAACTTCGAGCGTTGTGCATAAAAAAAAAGAACATGCATCTGAACCTGTGATTAAATGGCAAAAGTTTTCTATTACTGCGGCTCACAATTAGTCCTGAATTGATTAAATCAAAGTTAATTCAATCTTTAATTTGTGCCTTATTTCCACACTGTTCCTCTGTACAAATGCTCATTAATTCTTTGAAATGATATCAGACTGCTCTGTTATACTATCATTTAATCATCTCTGAACAT
Source organism: Centropristis striata (assembly GCF_030273125.1). Classification (NCBI taxonomy): domain Eukaryota; kingdom Metazoa; phylum Chordata; class Actinopteri; order Perciformes; family Serranidae; genus Centropristis; species Centropristis striata. Next base: position 15,985,578 of record NC_081522.1, on the reverse strand, counting down.
AATAATCATCCATATATCACAACGGATGATCAGGAAACATTTAATTAGGATAATTACTCATTAATCCACTGAAGGAGCTTTTTTTAAGGTGCCTCGCAGATTGTTTGCTCAGTTTGTGTGCAGATGAGTGTGTGCACATGTGTTTTGTCTATGCACGCATGTGTGTGTACATATGCATGCGGCGTGGTCTCGGTTATATTCGTCACTGTCTGATTTACTGTGGTAAGGTTGCCATAGCGGGCTGCGATCCACTGCATTTGTCTCCATTTCTTAATGGTATTTCAACAGCTTCTACACCATCGGCCGTTTCTCATTTTAATGACTGGAGAAATGACTGTGAGTGAGTTTGTGTGAGTGTGTGTGTGTGTGCATGTGTGTGTGTGTGTGTGTGTGTGTGTGTGTGTGTTTTTTTTATGCACATGTATGTTTTTCTTCTTTCTTCAGGACACAGAGATACAGCTATGCTACCTGGGCTGCTGTTTGTAAAGACAAAACAACATCAACAATATTTCTTCGCTTGAGTGGGAGTTCTGATGGATGTGGTAGCGACTGGTGGCTGTGGAAGGGACTACTGTTACACTGGTTGACGTGATTGAAATTGGGTTTCTCTTCTACCCTGCTCACACAGATGACCCCCCCCCCCCCCTTTTTTGTCTTACACACATACACACACTCAAACACAGAGATGGTTCCTACAAGATCTGACAATTACAAGAGGGGCTTTTAATCAATCTGGAATGCAGCTCGGAGGGGCGAGTGATGGCAGGGGAGGAGGAAAAGGAGTGATTACTCCCTCTCAATCCTTCTCTCTCTTCCTCCTTCTGTCTCTCCCTCTTCCTCACTTTTTTATTTTTTATTTTTTTACGTGCTTCATCCCCTGTGATTTCAGTCACAGACTATTTAAACAACCCCTCTCCACTTCCCTCTCTTTCTTCTCCTGTTTTTTTCCCTCCCTCCTAGCGCTTCATGTTTGACTATTAGCTGACATGCTCACAGGGAGCATCGCTCATCTCCCCAATTTCTCCTCCTCTTGCCTCGCTCCCACCCCTCTCCTCTCCTCCTCCTTCTCACTTCTTTCTCCTGCTCCATGTATAACTATTAGCAGACATGCTCTCAGGGAGTCTGATGAATATTTTAGCAGCCGCAGGGAGGGGCTCCAATCCTCCTCCTCGGCTTCCAACACAACTAATGGACCAGAGTCAGTGTTTTCCTTCGCACAACTTTACATTGTGCTTGAGGTTTCCGCACTGCACTTGAGCACAAACTGTGACATTAGACTTAGCCGTGTGTGGTTTGTCCAGGGTCTATAACACTGGGATAGCAGCAAGGGGATGGGCTAGGACATCTGGGATTGACTGGACTGTAGCTGGACTCTTTATTACTTGTTTAGATGCAACTTGAAAAAACACAAAATTTTAAAACCTTAATGCCAAAGGACAGACTCATTGTTCAACAAGAGCAGTGTTAAAGATCATCACAAAATCATTTTTCTCGCCATTTCTGCATCCTGGGTATGAGGCTGCTGAACATGACTCTGATTAGTTTATAGAAATACAAACAAGCTGAAACATTTTTTCAAGAAAGCAGAATGAAAATGTCTGCAGCCAGACCATTCTCCAGCGCTGACACAGTGTTGTGGAGATAGGTCTGGCTATGTGTAACTACGATGGCGTCGCAACCTTAGTTGCTTTAGTTGAGATCAGATCGGATTTCTGTGTGAGGAGATACAGTGTAGGAAAAAGGACCAGAGTTCAGGACCAGAGAGAAAGTTCTCTTTTCAGCTGTTTAAAAATCTTCTTTTCTATTTTATTATCTTGTGCTGTTCTTCTATTCAATCTTTTGCTGTTTTTCCAAATGGTTGTTTTTTTGTGTTGCCATGAGGTGTGATATGCTTGGCTTTTGATTTAACTTCTCTACTTTATTTCATTTTCTCAAACAAAACAAGACATTTGAAGACATGACCTTGGACTCTTTCTGACATTTTATAAATTAGACTGTTCAAACAAGGAAATAATTGTCAGATGAATTGATAATCAGAATGACCATTGGTTGCAGCCGTACCCTTCAGCCTGTTTTCACTACTTTAATAGCTCCGTTTGAACCTGTGTGTGAGACACCGCTGTTGTCTTTGTAACACATCTCTCCCACAGCAGCATACACCTGCACTCTTCTCCCTGAACTCTCTGCTACGTCCAGCTGACGGTGCACACAATTAGCCACATGACTGGCTAGCAAATTGCATTGGTATGTAAATACAAACTCTCGCAGAGTGTGTGATGTTATTTGACTGCACTGGACGTACAGTATCTGTCTCCTCATTTGTCTCTAGTGCTGCTAAGTTTTTTGAAAAGCACATTTCTGCCACTGAATATTCAGAAAAACCAACTCACCACAGTCATAGAGTCTCTCCTTTCGCCCCCATTATCCTTTCACTTGTCTTTCTCACTGCTTCACTTCCCTTTCTTCCCTTCACACCTTCCGTGTCTTGTCTCTCTGTGTGGTACAGTATGCACTGTGTGTGTGGGTGCTTTTACTGTGTGTGTGTGCGCGCACGCTAATCTTTAGATGAGGGGCTGGTGGTTAAATCATGATGCATAGTCCAGGGCTGCTCTGGCCACTGTCATTAATCAGTACAGGGGCGGGGGACGTATCTGCTTTTTATCCATCTCTTAAATCAGTCACTGCAGCTATCGGCAGCCCTCCCTCCTCTCCCCCACCTTCTCCCCTCCATCTCCTCCCTCTCCCCTGGCCCCCCCTCCCCCCACGGGCCGCTGATTGAAGTGGCATTGTTTGGGAGACAAGCGGCGCTCAATCAATAGGCAGTCTCACTAAATTACCGTTTGCATGAAAAATGAAGGGCCGCCCAACCTGACTCCATTCAGCTGGGGATGTGCTGTGTGTGTGTGTTGTGTGCAGATTGCTGTGAGAGATAGAAACGTGTGCGTGAGATGCACTGTAGGGAAGAGAACAGTGTATGTGTGTTCGTCAGGGGACAGAGAAGACAAAGTGGGCAGGTAATGAGAGCAGGGTGTGCGTCTTTCTCTGCTACAGTGTAAAATCTTTGGAAGACCACCTACAGCTGCATAGGGATGCAAGAGAAACAGGAGCTCAGGGTTTCCTGGTCATGTATTGATCAGGGCTTGTTAAGGACTTCTGCCGTGGGCCGACACCGTGACCCTCACCCTTCCCCTTCACCCTTCAACTTTACCTTTCACCCTCACCCCTGACTGACCTGCTCAGTCTACTTCTACTTTTATCTCCGCCCTCCCCTCCGCTCTGCTCAGAGGAATCCAGGACGGATGGATCTTTTTGGAATTTTTTATGTATGAGTGTGAACACATGTAGTGATCCACTGTCAAAAAAATGAACTCCACTAGCGTGCAGTGCAGAGTGTGTGTCTGTGTGTAGGTTTGGATAGCCGAGGTAGGCTGGAGTGAGGTCTCAGCCTCTCTGCCTGTTTGTGCTCCACCCTGACCTCTGGCTATTAATCATCTCTAGATCTGTGTTTACCCTCAGTTCAGCTCTCCAGCACACAGGCACCTAGAGGGGCAATTAGAGAGGAACCGCCGCCCCAGAGCAGAGGATTGCCCCCATCTTCTAGTCACACACGTAGACACACATACACACACACACACACGCACAAACCGAGCCTCTGAGAAGCAGGACGAAGCCTCACCCAGAGAGCCAGCTATAATGTTTTTATTTACTTTAAAAGCATCATGCTGTTAATACAAGTGGCATATCACAGTGCTGCCATTATATTTGTATGGGAGATAGTTTGAGCGTCTCTTTGTTGAAGCGTGTTGTGTGTGTGTGCGTGTGCGCACATGTGCGCGTATGTCTCCCACCCCCACAGGGCATACCAAACATGCATTAGTATAAGTTGCGCAGGCTGAGTCTCATCCAGTGTACATATGGTAATGGATGGTGTGTGTGGAACATGTCAGCCACCTCATCATGTAAAAGCCTTCGTGTACAGGAGGGAGCATAGAGGGCTGGCAGGTAGGCATTAGGCAATATAATGGCCTCTATTTTTACACTGTGGAACACAGTTGAAGAGGCGACGCTTATGAAGCTTTCAAAAAAGCAGACATGCGGGTGGGTGGGGTGTTATAAGTGGGTAAGTGAGAGAATAAAACTGCTTTTCAAATCGCCTGACTGTTGGACCAGTGTGTCTGAGAACAAGTGCACACGTGTTTATTTTTGTTTGTCTATGTGCACATTTTTTTTATTTTATTTTTTTTAGCAAATAATGAGCAGTCCAGTGGTGATGTCTGATCCATGTTGCTTTTTATCCCTTTTGATTGATCAGAGTAGTGCAGAGAGAGACTTTTTAATGACCTGCTCTGATCTCTCACCATCTGTCTCGTCTACTTTAGTGCAAAATCAGCCGCCGTAACCTTAGAGAAGTACTGCACTCGCAAAATGACCATTTGTATATCAAATACTCACCATGTGTTCACTTGAATTCTGAAAGAGAAGTTTTTTTATGTGCAGCAATGACAAAATGTTGCTATCTGACCTTGTTGGGATAGCAGTGAGCAAATAACTTGATGAGACTTGGATTATACTGCATTTTGCTTTACTTTACTTCAAATCATTAAGGATCCCTGCATTTTGGGATTTTTTGCAAAGTTTTATCCATGAATTCAAGGTAACGTGGGTTGACTACTTGATAAACATTTAGTCATTTTACAGGTAAAGTATTCCTTTGAGCAGAAGAATTGAAAAGGTTGATTTGTGAGATTCTCAGTGTCTCCAGGCATCATCCGTTGGTCATTTCTTCAAATGCTATCTGAACTTTTCCTTGAACTTCTGTAATTCATCTGAGTGCCTACATATATTCTCACAAACTCACACCCACATCTGCAGTTGGAGGGAGTGTGCCAGGGTCTTGTGCTGAGTGGATGTAGGCCTGCCCTGGGCCCAGGGAGGTAGTTAATCTCTGTGTGTATGACATGTGTGAGCTCAGGGTATTGTACTGTATGTTTCCCTCTCACTCAGCTGTACTTAATGTAGCCCATAAAGGCTACACAACAATAAGCTACGCCTGGCACTCAGGCCACCATTCGGCACTACACTAGCCCGCTGAGCAGGATAAATGACTCCTATAAACCTGTCACACACATACATACACACACTGGAGCGTGTGCAGACTATAGAAAGTCATCTCCCCGGCTGTGGAGGATCTGCTGCGGTTCTCAGTGCGGTTGTGTGAAGTTTGTTTCACTCTGTGCGGTGTGCGGTAATAACCAGAGCGCTGCTCGTAAAAATCTGAGGTAGAAGAAATATGGACGGAAAAGGCTTCTTGTTATCTGGAATCCTCACACTCAGAGGATATTAATGGAAGCATAGCATTCATGTGATGGTTCCATTATGCATTCGGGCCTCAGTCCCAATTGATGCGATCCCTTTCTATTCCTTCACCTCGGCCCAGTGTTTAATCAGTGGCTGAAGACAGATCCAACTTCCCTAATGTCCTGGACCTCCCTCTGCATCTCACCCAAGAAGACTGATCTACATTAAGAGGGGATAAAATAGCCCTTCGGTGTGATGGCTAGCCACAGTGTTCGTAAATGAATGCCATTTAAAATCCATAAAACTGTTATTCTGCATAATACCTTATGAATATATGTGTGTATGAGAAGTAGTTCAGTGTCGGTGGGTGTTGTGTGGCCAGCGATAGATGGCCTTGGCATATGTTTAGGTGTGTGTGCTGTGTTTGTGTGTGTCTATTTGCATCTCACACTGTGTCTGATGTTACACACCACTATTATGTGTCTCTGAGATTGAGGGGATTTTATCTATCATTTTAACAAAAACACCCACTAACTGTCCTGACTGAGTAGCAGAGAGTAGAGTATTGTAGTGGGAGCAGTGAAAGAGCTATTAGTCTATTTATGGATCCAGCGTGGTGTTTATCAGTCACAGACTGACTGTGCCACAGACAGCATCATCTGGCCCCTCATGTTGCTTTTAATGATTTTCCTGTTAAAGATGTCAGTGTCATGTTGCTCTTGTTATTTTCACAGTTGTCCTGGCAACCGCAGATGAAAACGGTGCACGCAGGTTTAGCGGCAAACCCAACTTGATTTTGATAAAAATGTAAATGTGATGTAAATCCTAATATTTATTCTTTCACTTAAAAAGAAGGAAATGAAAAAGGCTAAACACATTATCTCTGTATTTTTTATGTCTTGCCTATTTTGGCACCAGCCGTGGTATTCATAAATAAACCACATAGATAATAGTCGTCGACGAGAAATCCATTTTCATTCTTGATATTTATTCAAGCAGTTCTCTCCCATGTTTATACAATCCAGAGTATTAAAAGATTGATTCAATTTTATGTTTTGGAATAAAATGCAAACAAAAACAGATGCTTGTGTCTTTCTTCCCCCCTCCGAGCTGAGAAGGTATTGTGGTTTATGTAAACCATAGAGCTCTGAGCTCTATTCTCGGCCTGGAGCTTCCCAGAAAGACAGAAAGAGAAGGCAGAGATGGTGAAGGTAGACCGCTGTGCTATACAGCAGGAATACTGTGTGGGTGAGAGCAGAAGGCTTAAACATGTTGTCTGTCTGAGGCTTGGTACAGCTGCTTTAATATGACCTGATTTTAGTTACTATAATGGGTTTGTGTACCAACCTACAGCTCAACCTACAGCATACGTTTCCTGTCAGGTTCTGAAATATGGTAGAAATATTAATTTTATCGTTCCCATTGTCATTATCTCATTGTTTTGATCTGAAATCCTGTTACTGGCTTTCAGAAAAACATCAAAACTTTTATTCAATCATCTGCTTGAAGATACTCAAATCTATCCGTAGCTGTGGTTGAAGTCAGAGTTTCCCATGATATCAATCATAATTCAAATCAAAATGACTTTATTTATCCTCGAGGGGAAATGCAGTTAGTCTGGTAACTCTGGAAGAATGAGACAGCCTGATGGCTGTAAGAGCGAAGGGTTTGTATCTCTCCGTCCTGCAACGGAGAGAGAGGAGCCGTCCACTGCTGTTTGATTGGTCCATAAAGGTTTTGTGTAGCGGATGATCCGGGTATTTCAAGATGACCTTAAACATCTTAACAGTGCATCTCCCCACCACCTCCTCCAGTGTGTCCAACCTGGCTCCAACCACAGAACCAGCTCTTTAGACCAGTCTGTCCAACCGCCTTGCATCTCTGTGTCTGATGCTAATATGACACCAATACAGCTTTTTTTAAATGCAAAATTGTGAACAAATCTGCAAGATTAGGTGTGATGTGGTTCTATGTGGCCACCATAATGACCCAGGCTTCTCTCACCTTTGATGAGATGCAAGTCACCAGTCTCACTTGCCCAGTAATACCCTTTTCCACTCAAATGATTCACGCACCCAATCTTGAACTGTTCGGGAGCATTTTGACCAAAAATAAATTGGTTTGGGACCCAAAGAGCCGGTTCCCAGCTGGAACAAATAAATAGCAGGTACACAGAGACAGACTCATTACTGAACTAATTAAAGGCATATTCTCTGTGTCCTGTATTGCTGCATGCTGTGTGGGACGGATATGAGGGCGTCCTTACTGAGTGTGGGGGGAGGGGAGCTCCAGGAGGTGGGATGGGTTGATTTTACATGGGTGCAGATATACAGGGGGAGTGGCAGCCAGACAAGGGGGTAGACAAAGCATCCTTCATGTAATTTAAATGCAATTATGCATTCCCCCACCCTGTTCCTGCATGGCTCATGGTGCTAGGGTGAATAACATGGGCGTATCTTCATCTAGTCCTGCCCAGGGAACTAGTGTTTCTGTCTTGGCCAGCCTGGCGCTCGCCTCAGCTCCAGTCACCTGCTCCTCTTATTATTGGACATTATTCCACTGGCAGAGCAGAAAGGAAGAGAGGAGGGGAACTTTAATAGCACACCTGAATGGAGGGTGTCATATAATCAATGCATACAGGCCTGCATTACAGGCTGTCACTGAGACTCCATCACACCCCAGCAGAGAGGAGGCGGGAGAATGGGATATTAACTCTTGTGAAAGGAGGGATGGGTATCAGCGGCCTGAAATTAAATGGCTTGCTCTAAAGGAGATGGGGCCAGAAATGAGGCACCCGTCTTGAGTTGGATTTCGTGTACGTGTTTTGCACAATATTTGCCTCTCTGTTCCAGATCCGTGCCCTCTGATCTGTTCTTTCTCTTACTTTCTCTTTCTGTTACCGATCATTTGTTTTTCCCTAAGCCAATGTAGAAGTGCCTTAAACCTGCATTCTTGCCAAATGCCAGCTGGGGGCGAATACACTGCTTGCAAAAGAACATTCGGATTGTATAGAAATCTATAAGCAAATGACCCTATTCCTCACTTGATTTATTTCAACCACAGTCCAAAAAACTTGCTGTGAAAAACTTAATTACAACTGAATGCAATGGCCTTGCAACCTACAGTACATTCACTTGAATACAGTGTAAAGACAAGATATCTAATGCTTATACTTTTTTGTAAATATACACACTCATTCTGAATCTAATGCATTCTGTTTTTATTTACGGTTCACACAGCGTCCCAACTTTTCTGGAATCAGGGTTGTACATCAGTAAACATTTTCCTAATGAGTTATCCCAATCAATAGATTCCAGTCTGCTTCGATATAACTTGTGGTTCATTTTGTAAATTATGGTCCCATTAAGAATAAAAAAGAAGATAAAACAAGGTACACTTTAGGGCGGGGCTACCTTGTAACTGACAAGTCAAGTGTTTCAGGTTCATGAAAGCTAACTTGAACATTTTGGTCACCTAAAAATGTCTTCATCGCTCTGTTCTTGTGGTGATTGAAAAACACAAGCTGACAATAGCCAAACTGGAAGCTTCAAAATGACAGTCCACAAACCAATGGGTGACATCATGTTGGCTACCTCCACTTCTTCTACAGTCTATGATATAATCATAGAAATTGTTTTCCACTGTTTCCATGCATCTGACATCTAGTTAGAACTTCCTCAAACAGAACTTCTCTTAAGAAGTTTTCTGTGTTTTTATGCCTGTGTGTGTGCATTCAACTGCTGTCGTCAGCAGACTGTAATCCCTCTGAGCCTTCCCCGTGTGTGTGTGCGTGCGTGTGTGTATGTTTGTGTTAGTTCATTTTTTTCCCTGGTTTGGAAAATGCCGGACTGCATGTTTATGTGTGTCTGTGTGTGTGTGTGTGTGTGTGTGTGTGTATGAGAGATGTTCAGCGAAATGCCCTTTGATACAGAGAGAGTTTTAGAAATGCAATTTTCTCCCTTTCTGTATATGGGTGTATTCATGTTGGGTTTATTAGAATATGAAAGTGTTGCGCCGCAGTGCCAGGGTTAGCCTCTCCCTCTGTCCGCTCTCGCTCCCTCGCTCTCCCCTTCGCTCGTTCTTTGGCCTCCGCGGTCTCTCTGGCTGGCTCATGCATTAGAGATGAGGGGCTGGAGAGAAGAGGGAGACCAACGCCAGGGGAGACCAACAGCTTACACCAGGAAACTCGCCATTATAAACAGGATCAACACGCCTCGCATATCAGACACTTTCAAGTGTGTGTGTGTGTGTGTGTGAGTAGGTGGGAGGTGATGCAGTAGTTAGTAATGGATGAGTGTGTGTTTTTAAGTTTTTATGTGCTCTTTTTCATAATATTGTCTTATATCTTACTTCTGAGTTTAACTCTGGATGAAGTCAGAGAAAACAGTCTTCCCTGCTCAGAGGATGACAGTGAACGCAAGCCACATGCAGCCATCGTCATCATCACTGTCATTACCATCAGCAGCAGCTTGCTGTTATTATGAGATTGCAGGATGCCAGAAAGAAAGGGAAGGAGTGTAAAGTACTTGTTGATGTCCACTCATCCTCTCCATGCTTCTGTGGGCTTGTGTAAGTATGCTAATACAAATGAGAATTCGTTCTTCTGGCTCTTTTCCCTCTCCCTGTCTGTCCCTTTGCTCACTCACTTTCCAAAACTTGTGTGTGTCCTCCCTGTTCATTGAGCTGTTTGATAAAGCAAGGGGAAGAGTCGAGTCTCTGTTCTTGGTAGGTGCTCCAGACAGAGAGGCTGCTTGTTTGGGGTCTTTACCCTGGAGGGTAGATGGGGAGCGTAGGCACAAAAAGGCAGGATCACCCCAGGGGCTGGGACTCTGTTCTCAGGCTGGGATGAGGTCAGCTCTGGGTTCATCTTCACGGTAGCACAGACTGGATCTGTAAGAGACAAAACCACATATTTTCTTATCATAAGTCTTTTCAGTTTATTACAATGGCAATGATTCACTGTTTAGGTATACCCTCACTTGAATAGAGTAAAAAAAATGGAAAGGATGCCGTTTTTGGTACATTGGGTGTTTGTATGTTGGTGCATGTTTTGGCACATACAACTGGGATGGTAACCAATTTTAAGTCCATTATGGATGTGGAAGCAATGAATTGGGCTTTTCACTGTTTTTTTTTTTCTCCAATCTTCTCCTCTAATGTTGACTCTATTTTTTTTATCGTCACATGCTGCCGATTGTTGAATTCCATTTGTCCATTAGTGACTTCCACCTTTAGATTCTCTCCAAAATCACTTTTCTTTTTGTAATCGCTAACCTCTCATAGTCAGTATGGGGTGGTCCCTCCACTGCCCCCACTCCACTGGCCAGGGGCTAATGTTCACAAGGCCCCCATCCAGACAGGGGCACCCCTATAGCCTCTGACCCCTGCCTCCCCCTCCCTCACCTGGGTCAGCCCGCAGAGGACAGGGCCTGGGAGAAGATTAATGGAACTTACTACTGGAGCAGGTGTGTGTGTGTGTTTGTGTGTGTGTGTGTGTGTGTGTGTGTGTGTGTGTGTGTGTGTGCATGAGAGAGGAAATGCACACAGGCCAGTGTGTGTGACAGAGAGAATGTGTACTGGAAATTGGAACAGAAGTTATTTTCTTAATGAGAATTAATCTATGAATCAAAATAAAAGTTCACTTTTGGGGTTTTTCTTTTAACAGTGTTGAACTGAGAAGTTATTTTGTCAGCTGCTAATTAGATTTTTAAACAAGTTTATTTCTGCAATTTCTGTCTTCAGGTAACAGGTATAACCCTTTTTTAGCAGGTTATTATGCAGCCCCACGTGGCACAAACCCTGGTAGTCTCTCTCTCTCTCTCTCTCTCTCTCTCTCTCTCTCTCTCTCTCTCTCTCTCTCTCTCTCTCTCTCTCTCTCTCTCTCTCTCTCTCTCTCTCTCTCTCTCTCTCTCTCTCTCTCTCTCTCTCTCTCTCTCTCTCTCTCTCTCCTCCTGTGTGTGAAGAGTGCTGTTTCAGCAAGGTCTTCTGTTCATTCTCAAGGTGTCCTCCGCGCCGGCTCTTTTCTGAAGGCCCTTTTAATGGATTGGCCTGATATACCTTCCAAATGGAGCACTTTGAGCGTTAATTCGCTTTCTGATAAAGATCCCCCCTTTTTACCTTCCCTTTCTATAAGTCTTCTCCCCGATATGAAGTACACAAGGAAGGGCAGATGAGCACAAAATCCTCTCTCTGTGTCAGGCCGGGTGGGAAAATGGACTAGGGTGAAAAAGAATCAATTGGATCCCCATTCATGTGTTAGTGGGGTGGAATGAGGAGAGTGTATTGTGGAGAATGGCTGGAGGTTGTCTCTCTACCCCCCCTTCTGCCTCCACAGACTGGCCCAGTGTCTGGGGGGGGAAATTGGAGCCTTTCTGTCGGCTTTGTGGCGACAGCAGGGGTTATCGCCGGGATCTGGCCATTGGCAGGTATAGCTGTCAAAGCTGTCACTACCTCTGAACTCAGGAGCATGCCTGCACACATACAGTATGTACACGCTCACACAGTAACACACACACACAAACATGCACGAGCAGTAGCATGCTTAGCCCCCACCGGTACACATGCAGTACACATACACAAACAAACGAAAACATGCACACACAGACATGCAAACAGCATCTAAATTATGGAAGTATGCTATATAAGATAAGCGGTACATTTTTGGACAACCTATTACCGCTCCAAAGCTCATTCAATCTGTTAACCCCCGGTGTGCCGGAGTCCCACGCTGTATTTCGGCTGTTCCCGAGGGAGCACAATGGAGGTGGTTTGACCTGTTTGCCCACTCAAGTGTGACATTATTGTGCCGTATTTGCAGCCGGACTTGAAAACTTCTTTTGCTCAAACTACAAATTAAACATCATGTCTCTACACAAGTGCTTACATGGTCAGATTCTTATGAATAACTTCCTCACCCGCCTTCATTACCCGTCTCTGCAGGAAAGTACTCTATGTCTACTGGCCCTCTGATGCAATGTGGTGAGCTAGAAGCCTCTGACTCTTCAAACAGTTTCTCTTGCGCTCAATTATTTATTTATTTTTTTCTGTCATTGACTGAGCGGGAGCAGCGCTCTGAGCGGTTTGTGTTTCTTTGTTCATCACTGGAAATACAGGGTCGGTTAAAGCCCCTTTTCTTGTCGTCTTGGTTGGTAGTTTATTTGTTTGATCAGTTTGCTATATTGTGTTTCTCAGCTTGTGTGTGTATGTGTGTGTAAGAGAGAGAGAGAGAGAGAGAGCTGAGAGCAGCTCTCCCACCAAGACAGAAAGAGAGAGAGTAAACTCATGTTTACAGTGTTGTCCCAGTGGATGAGGGCCCCCTGCGGGTCAGCCCAATTATGAGCGGAGAAATTCAAGCAGCCCAAAACATATGCACATCTTGGCTCCGGAGAGGAAGAGAAAGAGAGTGGAGGAAGAGGGCTAAAAAGTGCAGAGCACAGGACCCAGTGGGCTCTCACTTGGACCATTTGGCAAACACACTAATTAATACGCTCCCTCTCTTATACACGCGCACACACACACACACACACACACACACACACACACACACACACACACACACACACACACAGTCTGTGTCACATTTTTCAGCGGGTTGACTTAATTCAAATAATTCCTTTTCCATTCGTTTCACTATTAAGTGCGCTTTGACTTCTTCATTATCATATTTGCTCTCTGTCAAACACACCAGCATTAGTCTCATTTGTGAGAGGAGTGGATTCTGTCTTCTCTCCTCTCCTCCCCCTCTGCACGGCTCGGTCCTCCCCTCTCTCCTCAGCGGGACGTTGAAAGACAGAGACAGAGAGCTAATCCAACAGCATGTTTGATGCATTTTTAAACAGCTCTGGACTTTTTCAAGTTTCCAGCCAACAGAAGATCTCATCTGCTATAATTTAATCAGCGGGTGGAATCACACTGCATATTTAAGCAACATTAAATATCTCCAGTTCTCCCTCTCCGGCCACTTAACGGAGAACAGAAAAAAAAGGATTTTATTTTATTTCCTGCGTATTTCCCCCCATTTACACTCCTTCATCTGGCACTTAAAAGAGGCAGTGATTTGTCAAGTAATTACCATCTCTTTTTTGGAAAGAGAGGATATTCAAGTGCTGTTAGGAGAGTCGTGGTTGTTCTGGCACACAGGGAGCGTGGAAAGCTGCAGAAGGACTTTAAAAGCACCGCGTGTGCTCAGAGGTCAGAAAGCCGATTTCACACACTATATCCAAACTGGTTAAAGTATAACACAGTCAAATCGTAATGGTAATCTAGAGTTATTTATTCTCCTTTAAATGATCCATGTGTGGAATCCCAGTAGTTATCTGATTATTAGTAAACTGCGAGTCTATCATTTAGTGCATTCTCATGTTTTGCATGCGTGTGTGTTTGCAGAAGGCATTTGTTGGGGAGGCTTTCCTGTTTTGCCCATCACAGCTTTTTTTTTGTAACATAAATATAAAAAAATGAATATTTATCAGTGGTCCAGGGCTGTGTGCTGTGGGATAGGGAGAGTGAAGAGTAGGCTGTCTGTGTGGATGAGGGGAGGACCAGGGGAATTGATTTTTGACCAAATGTGTTTTGGATTTAATTCAGCTGCTGCATTTTTCTCCGTGGCTCTATTTGCATAGAAATCATTTGAGGTGAGTGAATTTTAGAGGACAGCCAAGTTGTGAGAAGCTACAGCCCTTCTTTGTGCGTCCAGGATTGAGTGTGTATGTTTGGGTGTGTCTGTCTACAATACATGCATGTGTCTTTAGTTTATTTTTGCGTGAATGTGCATTTCTGGTGGGCTCTAGCCTGTGCTGCCCATGTGAAGGCAACACTCTCTGTACTGTAGACAAGCCCTCTCTCTTTCTCTCTCTCTGTCTCTCTCTCTTTCTATCTTTTTCTCTCTCTCTCTCTCTCTCTCTCTCTCTCTCTCTCTCTCTTTCCCACACACACATGTACACACACACACACATCAGATCCTCATAGCTCCCTTTTACACTCAGCTCTGAAGGGGAGCATTCTGATGACAGTCAATAGCCCAGACAACAGAGCTCTGTCAATATTTAGACAGCACTATAGTGTTGTAAAATGAACCAATACACAACGGATGAGGCTCCTCACTGGATTAATGATGCCTGACTGACTGGCTGCTGCAGACGCAAGTGGAGATGAAGATGTTATTTACCCCTTTCTCTCTCTCTCTCTCTCTCTCTCTCTCTCTCTCTTTCTTTCCCTCTGTCTCTCGGCCTCGCTGCTCTCTCTCTCTCTCACACCTTCCTTCATTTGGAAGCTGCTCTTGTGTAGTTTCACACTAATCGATAAGTCTATGTTCAGTTAAAGAGGAATCTGATTCCAATAGAATAACGCTGGGCTTTGTTCACTTCACATTTGTGCCTCTCTCGACACTGTCTCAGCCTCACACGAGTGCTGTTTGTACAGCAATACACTGTATCATGGGGGGAGAGATGTGAGAATAAATACTTACAATGTTCCCAAAGTGTCTTCAACCCAAACCATAAGGTGTATAAGGCTCAAACATTCAAATAATATTTTTTATTGCCAAGCCTCTGTCACCTCAAAGTGACTCTTTGGTTTGTGTCCCCCTTTTGCTCTGGTGACGCAACATCAGCCCTTGTGTGACTTCTTCCAAATGGACATTAGAATCACCACGCTGCCATTGACTGTAATGGAATGTGACGATTAGCGCTCCCGTCGCTAGGCTAATGGGCTTGACTCTTCTGTTGGGGCCTGTATGAGGTGCATTGTGGGATAGCCTAAATGATGGCTGGCGCAGAGCGGATGGGTGTGAAGACGGGGCTAAGCGCCTCTCTCCTCCTTTTGGCGTCCCCTGTCTTTTCTCTCATTTCTCATGGAGAAGCACAGACTGTTAGAGAATAAAAAAACCTGTGTTTCTAAATGTCAACTCCTCCTGGTGCCCAATGGGATTGTGCTCTAACTGGAGTCTTAGAGAGGTGGAGAGGAGTAAAATATAGCCCCGAGCGGGACTCTTAAGCACAGCTCTTTACAGACAAAAAAAATGTCTAGGACTGATAGAAACAGTGTCTCCATCTGTACACAGATACATCACACGGAGGAAAAGGTAAAAGGGACAGTTCGCCCTCAAATCAAAAATACATGTTTATGTCTGTTACCTGTGGTGCATTCATCAGTCTAGATTGTTTTGGTGTGAGGTGCCGAGTGGCTGTAGAAATGTCTCCTGAATATAATGGAACTACATGACACTTGGCTTTTGGTTATCATTGCCAAAATAAACAGAACAAACAAAAAAACCTGCTTCCGTCTTCGTGGGAATACTGTTGGTGTGTAGTTTGGTATAAAGAAAACCGTTCCACACAAAACTGCTCATAACAAAAACTGTGCTGAGTTAACAGGTCATGATTTCTGCAAAGAGACATTACTGTTGGGTTTTTTTATTGTAATTTTGAGTCTTAGAGCTCCACAAGCGTAGCGCCATCTAGTTACATTTTATACGAGAGAGGACATACACCGCTACAGCTGATATCTCTAGAGCCTGACCAATATGGGATTTTTGATAGAGATGCCGATACTGATTTTATAGGGGGGGAAGAAAATCATTGATAAGCGATATGGTGGCTGATAACTTTTTGAGCTAGAATTAAAATAGATCTTTTTTAGGTGGATTGTGCACTGAAATATTTATCTCTCTGTATAGGCACCCGGAGGACTACTTTCATAAACATAGGCCTAAAACTAAAAAAACATGAAATGCTATTTAACATTGTTATACTATATTATATATTATACAAACAATGCATTATATTGTCAGCCAATTCTATAAATGATAACTTAGAAAATAAAGAATAAATAGGAATTAAATAAATAGCTAAATAAACGTCATCACTGTTCAGAGTCGGTCGATAAATGACAATTTTAAGAAATTAAGAGCAAGCATCCTTTCTAAATGATGCCAAGCAACATTTTCTGCATTTTGTATATTGTGGAAATAAAGTTTTCATCATGGCACATATCAGACAGCATAAACACCAACACTGATAGGTCTTTGATCATATATGTTAACCGATATATCTGTTGGACTCTAGATATCTCCAACACTTAGCAACTCACCTCAAAACAATCTAGACTGATAAATAGTCCTCCTAGGTAAGAGGAGAAATATATATTTTTCATTTTGAGGCAAACTGTTCTTTTTAAAGGGAACAGGAGTGAGATTTCGTCAAATGAAAAAGCCCTACACCTGCACTTTGGATGGTGTTTTTGACTGGAAGCTCTTTTATTCCTTCTCCTGTCTCTTACTTTCACTTTGACACTTTCCCACCTGTCTACTTCAAATACAAGTGAACTCAGAAACAACTGTAACATAGCTGGTTTGTGCGTGTCTCCCAGTCTCCCCAAAGTCATGCAGTTCTTTGATTGCCACTTTGGTTTGGCTTCAGCGCCTCTTGACAGTGGTGGTTAGGCCCCTGCCCCACCACTATCTCCCAGCTCCATACACCAGCTTCACTGGAACAGATTAAATGAACACAATGATTCTTTAATCAGATAACCCACGCTCCGAATAGATTAACCTTCCTAACGCAGGTCCTCTTCCCTCTCTCTTCGTCTCCTCTCCTCCTTTCTCCTCAACCAGAGAGAATGGAGGTCCACAAACTTTAATCTTCATTACCTGCTTTGATTTCTCTGCTAAAGGAAGAAATGCATAATTTACATCCTTTGAAGTAGCTCCACTATTACTGACAACATGTTACCTTTAATCTTAAGAGCCCCGGAACATTAAATATTTAGTCATTTACCGAACAAAGGAGGACCGAGGCGATGCCTTCCTGCCTCTTTGACTTTCACTGTCATGTGCACTCAATGTCCCCAGTAAGAAGCAATTAATTTTGGGGGAAGAAACAGCTTTTACTGAAGTGCAGGTAACTTAAAGTTGTTTTCACACTTTTACCTTGTTATTTTATCCTGCTGAAAAGAGAGAGCTTTAAAGTAAAGTGCTACCGTTAGCAGAACTGGGTATGGGTGACCGGAAGGCTAACAAGTTAGTGTCAGTCAGTCTGTCTGTTCGCATGTCTGTCTCTTTTGTCACTTTTAGGCCCATCCTGCTCCGTCTTCTCTATCCTCTCAGTGATGGTGGATTTGGTAGTAATGCCTCTGATCCATGATGATAATTTCTTTTTGCCTATAAAGCGACACAAAATCCACAATGCGGCGACTGTGCATTTACATTGTTTGTGTGCTTACATCTATATGACAGCTGGTCTGTGCATGCATACACATCTGCATGTTTGTGTAAAATGTCCCCTGGTGTACACACACACACACACACACACACACACACACACATATGTCACCTACTGTGTGTCCTACTTGGGTCTATTCCAGAGAGTGTATTCCTATCTCTATGTGCTTTTCCTGAGTGAGTGAGCAGGAGGTTTTTTCTTCTTTTTTTTGTCACCAACAAAACCATGGTACACAAGCACAAACAGCGTGTGTGAGTATAAGCATCCAGTCATTAGCGGTAAAATGGAAAACAGCAACTTTTCAACTAACGTCTTTTCTGTTTTTGGTTATTTTTTATACTTAGTGAATGGTGGATGCTTTGATAGCCTTCCTCATCCTTCAACTGCGGAACGGAGCGACTGCACTAGCAGTTTGTTTTCTAATTCCTCGTTGGGCTCTCTGAAGGAAAATTAGACAATTACCCAGACTCATAATGTTGTTCCACCCTCCAACTCCCCCCCCCCCACCCCCCCTCTTTCCTCATCTCCTCCCCCTCTCCGCCTTTTATGATTAATTACTCTGTGAACATCATATGCCGGTTGAACAGAAACATAAGTGTTGGACTGCGTTATTGTGTGTCTCTGTTAATGAGTGTTGATACACACTTACAGTAGTTGCTCAGTCCCTCTCTGTTGTCTTTCTCCCTCCCTCTTGCACACGTATACACAAAATGTATACATGCTCACACAGGCACACACACACACACACACACAGGCTTGGGGTATAGATTATCATAGTAATAGCCGCTGAGTAGTTTAGGGCTGGTGACTGATGGCCTTATGGAGCACCTCTGTCTGCCACTTGGTCAGTGAAATTAATATCCACTCCAGTCTAAGCCGAGCTCCGAGTCCTGAAGTTGCCGGTAGGAATCATGAGCCGTAGCCCAAGGCTAACATCTCGCTAACTTCCCCTCTGAGCTCTAAGCTCTGAGCTCCAGCAGGCATTTGAGACTCTGCTGCGACTAAAGTCATAAAGATATAGGCCCCACTTCTTTCTCTCACTGTCTCTCTGGCTTTGCTTCCCTCCCTCCCTCGCTCGCTCGCTCCTTCAAACATCTCCACACGGGCCTGCAGGAATAGAAATGCTCTATTGATCAGAATAAACAGTGGAATAATCTTTAGTAATCAGCCTGGGCCCCAGCTTTATTAACAATTGATGTGGTCGGAGTGGAGATCAAGAGGAGCGCGGCCAAGATGGACGGCTGTGTGTGTTTATGTGTGTACGTTAGTGTGAACAAGATGGAGGAGAGTGTGTGTTTTCTTTTGGGTGTGAGCAAATCTGTGTGTCTTGACAATTCAGTCACCCAGTCCATCTCCATCTATAGGGTCCCGTCTCTGGGCCCCATGCATTATTAAACACTTGCCCTCCTAGAGCCGGCCCTGCACTCTGAGCCTTTTGATATACAGAGTGCATACAAATACTCATATGGAAACCTATAGTCCGAAGTACATGTGCACACTTACTCAGGCATCAACAATCAGAAGCAACTTCTCAGCAACACAACTGGAAAAAATAAGGCAGACACTTGTGGGAGTATGTGAAAGGCTCTACAGCCTGTTCTGGCTGTTCTTTCTCCTTAGCATTGTAGTTGAACTTGACTTATTACCAACTCATTTTTCAGTATCAAGCCTTTTGTCTGTTTTGCTCATAGCACATCACACTTTGTCTTATTGTTAAGTGTGTCCGTGTGTTTGTGTGCGGGCTCATGTGCAGCCACCCCTGGGCAGGGCATTTTTCTCCTTTCAATACGACATTGATTTCCTGTATGACTTCATCAGACTAATACCCGCTTTGCCTCCTTCTGCACTCGCTCTCTTTCTCTCTCTCTCTCTCCCGCTCTCCTTCTCACAGACGCACTCACACACAAACACACACAGATGCCCATAATGCCAGCGTTTCCTCCCAGCAATCAGTCAAGGCGGTTTGTCTTTGGATCAATGGCCTCTATGAGCAGACCTCAACACTGGAAATGGAAAATGGACCATTCAGAAAAGCTGAACATATAACATAATGAGCAGTTAGGCTGTCACTCCAGAGAGAGCACCGTGAAGAAATCTTGACACCTCTGGATTTCTATTTGCATTATATGTATTCTCGTGAGACATTTGTACTGCTTTGCCCTGTTTGTAATCTATCTGCATGATATCAAAAAAGCCCACATAATCTCTGCACATATTTCACTGCAAAGACCTTTAACGAGACAGACCCCCCCCCAAAATAACATATGACTACACAGGGCTATAAAGCATTGAAGGGGGTTGGGGGAAAAAAGGAACTTAACCATAAACCATTGTTTTAAAAAGTCAATGCCATAGAGAACTGATGGTCGCCAGATCGGGGCTTTTTAGACCTGCATAGTCTGTTTATTACCCCACAAACACATACCCCTATGCCATGTGTTGTAACATGCACAGACAGCCAGTAATACTCCCCACTTTGATAGTACAGCCCATACTCTGTGTGATAATACATTCTGTGATCCCTATCAGCCGTACATGAAGTGTCAGACAGAAAAGAAAAGGGGGGAGATTGGACAGAGAGAGAAAGCTAGTTATCCTTATGCTAACATGCAGATTAGAGCCCTGCTGGGTTCACTACATGTAATTGAAGTGAGGCGCTTATCTGTGGCGTCAATGGAGAATATAACTTCCCCAACATTGCAGGGTGTTATGAATAAAACGAATATCTTATAATGTGGTTGAAACTCACAGCAGCACACATGCAGGTACGTGTAATATGTGTGAGTGTGTATTACCTGACAGTGATGTGAGGATGAATGTAGGCTGGGAGAACTCCAGGCTCAGAGTGACAGGATACAGTGTCATGGTTTTATCGCAATGTTTGTTTCAAGCCTTCACATTATTTTAGCGGGTGTGCAGGGAACACTTGTAGGATCAAACGCAAAAGCCCCTTCAGGAATAACCCTCATCGCCTCTCTGATTCCTGTTTGTACACAGTTCTTAGTTGTGTTTTTTTCCCACAGTCACTTCTCCTCTTCCTCTTCTGACATTCTTCCTCACTCTTTATGTCTGCCTTTCTTTTTCACGCGGGCTGCCTCTTTGTCAGCAGTCCTCCGTCAGTCTTCTCCATTTCTCTCCACAAGGCAGGCCATATTGTTGGGTGTTTCCCCTTTTAAGTTTCGTATTAGGTTTACTCTCTTGATGCATCATCTTCCTAGCTAAGAGCCAACGGGAAAAGAAAGAGGTTACAGGATAAGAAAGACAAAAAACAACTAAACCCTTTACCCCATGAATGAAGTAAGGTTTCATCACAATGAGACCAGTGAGTGGAGGAAATTCCGGTATTAGTTAATCTTGGTGCTTTTCATCATATTTTTCTGAATCGTATCTGTTTGTACTGATCTCAAGGTGCAGCCAGGTGAAGGAGAGCGTTTGGTTTGGGGACCTTAGAAATGTGTCTCTGCTGTGATGTGATGATGTGGTTCTTTTGGCTTCATTAAACCGTGACCTTCATCACTCACTGGAGCAGTTTGCTCAGTGTGAAGCGGTTGGAATAAGAATCTCTACTTCCAAGTCTGAGGCTGTGCTTCTCTGCTGTAAAGGGATGGATTGCTCTCTGTGGGTTGGGAGTGAGTTACTGCCCCAAGTGAGGGAGTTCAAGTATCTGGGGGTCATGTTTAAATGCTTTTAAAGAAATGTATCAGATTAATCAGTGCAAACAGTCAGCTTTGAGTTAAACTGAATGGAAAAACAAAAAGTAATCCCCTGAAAATTCCTAGAAGTCTTCACCTCCCAAATCTCTAAAAGAGCAGTGGTGAGTAAAGTGTTGTGACTGGTAGTCATAACATACAAAATATGAGAATAAACTACAGCCTTTTAAATGTTGAACTTTAATTTTTGTACCAACATCAGACTTATAAATAAAAAAAAAAATTAGGTATCACGTTTACATGTTTACATTTAGCGTTTCTTCCCAAAAGATGTGTTGAATGCCTTCCTCAAAAGAGGTTTGCAATTAATCCTGTATTCTAAATTTTTAAAACCGGCAGCAGGAATGTGTATACTATATTGTTTTACCCACCTGCTTGAGCATGCTCATGTGTGTCCTCATGGAAAGCAAACACATAAACAAACAAGACTGGCACCCACTAATAAGAACATCGCTCCATAGCACTACTTGTGACCAAAAACTCCACAGGGTAACTTTAACTTCCTTTAATTATTATTTGCTGAAGGAAAATACATTCAGTTAAAACTGCCCTGGTGCTGTCACACTATCATTTTTTCTTGCTCAGATGAAGCAGAGCTATTTCTTACTGATCCACACATATTCCAGAGTAACTGTAGACTCTTTGACCTGGTGGTGCAGTGAGCGCACCGTGTACAGTGGCCCTTTATGACGCTGCCTGTGTTTCTGGCTATAAGTTCAGGTTGTAAAAGTTTATCCCCTTTATGTACTTTAACAGCCTTTAATATCAGCTCATAAACTAGCACCAAACAGGCCATGGAGGCCCTCTCTCCCTCAGATAGATAACACACTGATGAATGCTCTGCCAATTAAGGGTTCCACATCTCCAACACTCGACTGCCTCAGCTGGGAGGAGTGGGGGGAAGGAGGGAGGGAGGGGGGGTTGAGTGTGAAGGCTCGAGTGTGAGCATTGGCAACAAATACACAGAAACGCACAAGGACTTTTCCTCTGAGGTAAAATAACTGTGTGTGTCTGTGGAAATGTGTGTGTGCAAGACGAGACGGTGTGTATGTGTGTGTCCCAGCGGAGTGTGTAATCTCTGCTGTCTCTGTCTCCTGCCTGGCTGTGACGCAGAGGGAGGATGTGATGGAAATCTCCCTCTATTTAAATCCACCGCTGGCACATCAAAGCCTGCTGCCGCTGGAATAACAGAAATAATTAGACACAAACGCCTCATTTACATAAAAATGTTAATTAATCTCTTCTCTCTTAGCCCAGTCAGGCTGAGATGGCCCTGTGTGCGGTTTATCTGTCTGTGTGATCTGTGCATGACTGAAGTGCATTTTGTTTGGTCAGTTATGAATGAGGAGTCAGAGGCTTTAACTGACTGCCTCTTTCTCTTTGGATGCGTCAGTTAAGTCTTAGCCAACCCTCATAACAGCTGTCCCATTCAAGGCCATGTGTGTGAACACTGTTGGACTGCCTGCATGTTTGATCCGACTAATGGGTCTTTTTCTGTTTGTCCCACACCAAAATGTTTGTTCGGATTCCCTCCTTCTGTTTGAACTGCTTCATCTTAGGGAGACGTGCTCTTCACAATGATTACACAAACACTTACACTGTTTATTTCTCACTAACGCTGCAAATGAATGCTACTGTTTGTGGGTTGTCTGTGTTCTGGATTGTGGATTTATTTGTGTTTTAACATCCATCCTGCTGTAGTGAGGATGGAATTTGAGATTAGGGGTTATAGTGTTTAGTGTTCATGTATTTAAACAGTTGTTTGGGTGTTTTTTTCAATGCATGCACACTCCTTTATTTGTGCTCTAGTGCTATAGTAAATTGTGAATAATTTACATCTCTATTGTATTTATTACTTTCATATTGTTTCACGATTTTATGTCTTTCTTTAGTTTGTTTTTCTTTCTTATGTTGTTCTTTTCTTTTATTGTGAATTTACAACACACATGGACAGATTGTGACTTTGGTCAGGACACAATTACTTCACAGTTCCTTGACATAACAAACAGTTGTTTAGTGCTACAGTTGTATATGAATGATTAAATGATTGACATGTACAGTGCACAATTCTGGTTGTTATAGTTTTGTTTCAATGTTGTAGTTTGGAAAGTCAAATCGTTGTCTGCCTCCTCAGTAGTTAATAGATTACAGTCTGTCTGTAGAGGTGACCTTTTCCTTCTTTCATCTCTGTCTGCTTAACCTGAGACAACACTCTCTGACTGGAGAGTACAGTTGAGCCTGATTATAACAAGCACTTAAATCTGCTTCTGCACACCCCCTAACACCAGGGTTTTATTAGAACAAGCATTTACATCAGCCTCCACACTGGCTTTATTAGATCTAAGACCTCTTACATCATTCAAGATACGTGCTCATGCACAAGTCTTCTCTCGCTTGTCTTTGCTCACCGGGGTCAGGGTTTATCACTGTCTGTCGTTTTGTTTGAAGAATCAGTTTCAGAGAAGAGCGTGGAAAATGAGTAGATGAGGGGAAAAGTTTCTAAATGAAAAATATGCAAATATAGGAACGGATAAGGCAGATCATTATAACAAACCGAAAATATGTGTGTTTGCTCTCTTTCTTTAACTCTAGCACGTCACTGCCGCTGCCTTGTTGTTCTGTTTTCTAGTTTATCATCAACTATGGGTTTTATTGAAGCCTCAGTGCTTTTTTTCCAGATAATGTGTGCTGGAATGATAAAAACCTGATTTCATCATAGAGCACGTCCCACATTTATAAGCTGTATTTCTAGGAAAACATGACGTTGTTTCTTTGCTTTTTTAAACTGCTCCCTGTGTACTACCCGTCAGTTACAAATATAGACATTTTATTTTGTGAAACAACCCTCTCCCGTTCCTAAAGCAGCTAGTCTCTAAGCAGTTCAGTATGACTCTCCAGTAGCTCTATCGACTGGCTCTCTGCTCCTCCAGTCCAGTCTCGGCTGCTCCTTTCATTTACACAGCCAGCGCTCAGCGGCCCTGCTCCGGGGAGAGCCGCTGAAACAAGACTTCATCAATTCCAGATGAAACACCAACATTTCCTCCCATTACACCAAAGCACCGCTCCCGCTCGCTCTCCGCGATCTCTCACTGCTCTGCTCTCGGTGTGTGTAATGAGGAATGGGACCGTGTGTGTGTGCTCGCATGTGTGAGTGTGTGTACGTTTATGTGTTTGGTGTGTGGTTGTGTGTAATGAGGAATGGGAGTGTGTGAGTCTGTGGCGGAGGCAGGCAGAGAGTTGGGGCAGTGCTGAGGGGATTGGTCTGGGGAGCAGGTGTGTTTGTTTGATGTCTTCCTGCAGAGAGCGAGAGAGAGAGAGGAAAAGAGAAGGAGAAAGATTTTCAGCAAGACTTTCTCCACTCAAACCCCTTCTCTCTCGCTCTCGCTCTCTCTCTCTCTTGCCTTCTACACACCAGTGCATTAGGTGAGAACTCCTTTTCTCTCTGTGTGTCTTTCAAGAATGTGAACTGGCACTCAAAGTCTCTCAAATTCAGATTTGCTGTATTGCCATCACCATCATCAGGTTTACAATGTAAGTTTTGGGTTTGCTGCCGTGAAATAAAACACTGATCTCCATGCAGAGCTGAGACACTTGCTGTACTTATTTATTTATTTTTTCTAATGCATACTGCAGCTGCCGTTACAAAGCACATACTGTTGCATGCAGTATTTGATACATACCACTTTGTCATAATTTTGCACCTTAAACTTTGACCCTCCTGCTCATATATAGTGGGGCAGAATGGCATGAAACGCATGCTGGCTTGCCTCCTGCAAAATGCTACTGAATGCATTAGGACATCCTGGTATTTTTGGCATTTGAAGTACAATATGGGGACATGCTATGTGTTTCACATAACACAAGCCTTATAGTCAGGGAGTATACTGTTTGACTGTCATCCACTCAATAAATTGATCATAAGATGATAATTCCAAATATAGGACATATGAAGAAGCAAATATTTACGAAGGCTGCATATGAGCTCAGCACTATGTCACTTATGGAAACAAGTAATTGGACAAAACAGAAGCAAATAAAGAAGAGAGCTCTACAACTTTGATGATGCATACTTACCATTTAGAAGAAAATGAAACTGTAAATACATAAAACATAAGCACATTAAGAAGCATGAGGGGGAAAAAACATACAGTCAGTGCAAGTCCAACACAAAGGAAGTTTCCAGGGGACACTAGAAATGAGTAAATAAATCAAATTTAACATTCTGATTGTTTATTTTTCACATTATTGGCCACACACTTTAGCCTTAGCATTAGCCTTTTATTAATTAAGTAGTGCATTGATCAGGTTTTAGTCCCCAACAGACGTTTTTTTAAAAGTTTTTTAAAAGAGTACAACTTTTACAGTGTTTCTGTAATTTGCCTGTATTTTCTATATTTGCATCACATTTAGTTCTGCTTTATGCACAAGTTTTCATATTGTTGAATGTGCTTCTTAAATAACACTGTGCAGTCCCCATAACAAACACAATACTGCACTATAAAACGTAATTTGTACAGTATAATACTCACTGTAATATATTACAATCAAGATAAAAGAGAGAAAATAAAAAAGAGGGAGGCAGATTTTGAAGGAGCTCCTATTGACTCTTTTTTTATTTACCTGAATTCTTGGTATTAAAGGTGTATTTTGGTCTGTATAGAGGCTGCAGCAGCAGGAAATGATTATCTCTCTCTCTCTACCACTTGTCGTTGGCAATACAGTTTTTTGGTTCAGCTATGTCAACCGGTCTCAGTTACAAGGCTGTGGTCACTTAGTCTGTACATAATTAATGCCTTTCTCAGTTTCTGGTCACTCACGGTGCCCAGATAACCAGGGGTCCTCAGGAGCGGCGAACCAGCAAATTGGGGTCCTTAAAAACAATTTGGGAAAAGAGCCCCCTGATGGGCACTCATATTGGCACATTTTGCAATGACCACTATAAACCCCTTTTAACCTCCCATAATTCACTATACAGCGCACTGCTGCTGGCCACAAAAAACCTAATTAGGACCCCTTCTAGCTGCCGTTTGACTACTGGATATTGTCAGCTAGCTGCCTGTAACTGTCATACATTCTCATACACATAGATGTTCACATACGGCCTCTATGGGCTTCTTTGCTTGACCCCTCACAGAGTCTAAGATCGTCACTGCAGATAATCTGCCTCTTGGTATTGTCTGTACAGAGCTTAATAGAATTGAAGATGGCAGAGCTACTCTCTCTTTCACCCTCTATTTCCCTTCCAAAGGCAGCTCAATCATGGCTGTTGTACTGTTGATAATGCCTTTGACATGTTTTCTTATTCTTCTGATCTGGAGCCAGTCAACCCTGCCACAAGAGCAGAGCAGAGGGGGGAGGGAGCTTCATCTCAGATCAACACACTCACCTCTCCCGCTGTGCATTACCTAACTGACTTACGATATGACTGACTGCTCAGGACCTGCATCTCTCCGGAGAAAACTAAGTCAGACCTGCCGTCTTCATCAAGCCTGAGTGTAGCGGAAAAGTGAAGCAACAAGCTTGACTCGGCCACGGGAAGGGGAGGATGTGATGGACGAGGGAAGAGGCTGATACTGGGGGAGAGAAACGGGCAGCTGGGGGAAGGGGAGAGTTGGGCTTCTTGTTTGTTTAATATCTTTATCTTAATCTCTGCCCTCGGGACACAAAGGCGAATTCATCCGGAAAACTGGATTATCTCACTTAGATGAGTCAAACACACATAGAGGTGCACTCTGTGTGAGCGTGTGTGTGTGTGTGTGTGTGTGTGTTGGTGTGTGAGAGGGAGAGAGATGTATGAGAGTGCTTTTTTATTTCGAGGTTACGTGTATCCTGTTTTCTTTAAGTTCCTGGATTTTCACACTTCGGGTCACAAACTATTACTTTCGAGCTTCAGATTGAAATGCAGATTTTTTTATTGTTTTTTTTTTTTTTTTTTACGAATCAGGCATCACACGGCAAAGACCACATATTTGATGTGATTATTTAAACAGATCTTTGCAATTATTAATCAGAACAGCACGTCACAATGTCAGAAAATAACCCCTCTGAGCTTTTTAAAAGTTGGGAAAAGTAGATAAATTGGAACACTTACTGCCTCCAGTAACCATTTTCCTTGGGGAAGTTCTGCTTACCTCTAGTGGAAAATATTTGACTTTGAGTTTTTACAGACTTACTAATCTATTGAACGTTTCTTTGAATCTAGTGTCTGTCATCCTAACACTTTAATAAACCCATTGAACCAGACATTTAATGCGAAAAAATGTCAAAACGTTGTATGGGCTTAAATCTGAATCACTGGCATGTATAGGCGCTTTTGCTTTTCCCCTTGACACCAAAAACCTCCGCCATCATCTTGTCAGTCTACTAGCTGCGATGTGGTGACTGCCACTTCAGACAGGAAGCCGTGCAGACGACGAAACAAATTCCAGCCAGCAAACAGCACAGTTTCACTCGGTGTGGAAAACATGCTTTTATTTAAAAAAATGTTTTGCTTGATGAACGTGGTTGCCCATATGTTTTATTTCTATATTAAAACACGAAATGAGTGTAATTTGATCAGTATATGCACAACGGTAACATCGACTACCCGGCTGCCTCTCATTCAGGTCTGTCATTCTAGGTAATTGGAAATCCAGCTCAATGGCTGAATGTGGTGACATAACTTGAAGGATTATCATTCAGCTTGAACTGATGTCAATTCCTCTCTTTTCTCCTCAGCCTAAGAAATGATTCCAGCCTTGATTGTGAAACTCCTGTAATAGTCAAACAGCAGTAAATGTGTAGTACTTGGACCGCAGAGTCGTAAGTGTTCATGGGGGGAGTCTGACAAATCCTTTAATGTAGGCTACTCACTCATCCTTTAGTTATTAGCGTTCATGTCCAAACTAACAAAACACACACTGCACTGCAGTTCCTGTAGGATTACACTGAGCTTGACATTACATTCAATAGATGTGTGCTTTACATAGATATGTGTGTGTCCCCATGTGTGTTTAAACACTAAATCATTCATATTTCCCCTTGCTTTCACTTTAATTGGCCCTCTTTCCACATTTGCCAGGATGCCACCCCCTAGCCCTCGTCCTTCCTCTGTGCTGCCTCCCATTTTCCCTCCCCCCTCACCACCCGGCTCCGCTCTCAACTTGACCCTAATTGATTGTAATGAGCACAAGCTCTTATACCCTCCTCCCAGTATCCCATCTTCTCTGTCTTCTTCCTGTTTCGTTTATAGTGTGTGTGTGTAGCGGTGTGGGAGACATGAATTCCTTATGTGTCCATATGAGTATTGAGTAGCTATAAAAATCTGTATTGGTCAGGACGTGCTCACTAGTCTATGAAAGGCTTACGATTAATACTGTGCCACTTATAGGAAACCTCTTAAAAGTGAAAGACTCTTGTCCAATTCTCCTCTGTGAGGTTGTTTGGTCATTTTTCGACTAGTTAGTTTTATTTAGCCTTTGTTGAAATGGTTGTTCCAAACACTGTGGGAGGAGCATTTCATACACTGTTCAAGCATCCGACAGGCACTTGTATTGAAGTGTGCTGGGTTTTTTAGTAATTTCCTTTGGTTTATTGTCAATATTGAAGAGGTCAGTGGATAAGTGGTTGGATCTGACTTACAGAACGGTAGATTGGGGTGAATCAGAGCTTCATTGTGTCAGTGTGTAACCTGTCAGGCAGCTCTGCATCTGAACTAAAGTACACTGAAAGGTTTCTACAATCCAGTCGGTTCTTGAATGTTTTCACCTCTTGACTGTGTTCTAACACACACACTTGCTCATCCAAATAACTCTGACAGACCCTTCACATTGTTCTAATGCCTTCCATCCAATTCCTCAGTCTTGCACCTCTTCCCAGCTTCTGAACTGCTGCTAATGAATGACCCCTACATGATGTCACCGTGCTAATTCATTACAACTGCCATTTTTCTTTGCTTTGAAATGCCAATATGATTAAACACCGTGTCGAGGCCAACTATCAATCTACACCTCTATAATCAGCACTAAAGGGATGGAGCAATATGTAGCATGAACACACACATGCAGTAAACATGCACAGCACACACATGCACGCACACTCATGTACATATTAGTGTGCTGAGGGATTAGCATTGGGTGGTAGAGTTATGGGGGTGTTTTAAGGGTGTAACGTATGAGCTTTGACATCCCAGAGATGACAAAGTGCAGTATCGTTTACAGCAGAAGGCCCCTCGCACTCTGCTAATGCCACACCATTTACATGCATGACAATGTACCCACATTTACTTGCTTGCAAAATCAATAGCGTGCATATAGCGAGATATGAAGTACAAGTCATTGCAACTTTGAACCCAACCGCCAAAACTCAGGTCAAAATAAAGATCTTGGAAATTTAAGTGAGGACGCTGCTTCATCTGTAGCAGATGGTCCCTCCTCCTTTAAGTACCTGGATAGATACCATATACGTAAATTGTTAGTCTGACTGATGTTAAGGTGGCATTTACATTTAAGTCCAGTGATCATCAGGGTTTTAAATGACAGGTCGATACGGCTGAGAGCTTTCAGCCTCAGTTGCAGCCCAACATTGATCTATTGACGTATGGATTAATGGAACACTGATGGTCGCCCACAGTGAATGTGGTCACGACAAACAGTACAAACACACATATACATACTCACACAGTCACACACAGAGTCCCAGACAGGCAGGTTTAGGTGACCTCTAAGCTTCTAAGGTGAGTCCATCCAGTCAGAGAGGACATCATGGGTGTGAGTCAGTCTGACATCGACCGGTCCGTCAGATGTCTTATCTCCGCCTGCTATGTGGCAACTAATGTCAAGTTAGTTATTGTTAGTTTAAACACAGGAAAAATCATCACTTTGTAACACAATTTTCTGTACACACACATCCATACTCACAACCAGTCTTGAACATGTTTTAAAGTTTTTATTGCTGTTCTGTAGCTTAAGATTACAGCTACACTCAGAGAAAGGTCATAATAGGTATATTTTATAATACTGTTGGATTACTATTATAGATTTAAACATTTTAATGCCTCAGTGCCGGTGACAGAGACCCTATGTTTCTGGGTTTTCTATCTGTCTGTCTATACCTTTCTGGTGGGAAGTGGACCCCTCTGTAAGTGAAGATAGCACGTTTCTCACAGGAAATTATTGACTGGAATGGAAGTTATCACTATATATATATAACTTCCATTTAAAAAATACACATAATACATTTTATTGAATGATTTTCAAAATCTCCATAACATATGATTATATCAGTCTGGATAGACTTGGATGTAAACTGAGACCTGACAAGTTGGATGATGTATACAACTGCAGATAGTATAGAATGGCAGATATAAAGCAAAACACATCTACTGAGTACTCGTCTAAAACAAACAAGCGGGAAAAAAAACATTTTAAACTTGAAAAATAAAAGGTGTACACGGTAAGTCTTTTAAATCTTATAGTTTTTGACATCTGAGAGAAGAGCCAGTGTTCAGCAGCTGGAGTCGGGGTGATGGCATATTGATGGCAGGGTCCTGCACTCAACACCCATCTGCACTACAACACACACATTATGCTTATACATTTATATACACACGTATATGTTATGGTATGGTCCTGGTGAGAGGTGGGTAAGATCGATAAATCTGAAGAAGATGTGTGCATTTGTACCCTCCCCTATTACAAGCACACACACACACACACACACACACACACACACACACACACTGAGACTCACGCACAGTCAGTCACCAACCCTTCCCCCTGTCTTCACCTGTCTGTAGAGGTAAACACATGCATTTAAATCAGTTGTGGGGTGCCGTGGTAACAAAGACAAATGATGTTGTATGTAATATTTTTCTATTAACATAAAGTAATATAAAGTGAAGGGCAGCGGTGTATGGAGGGAGTTAGGGGCTAATGTCCCGTATCAGATGTGGACAATGTCAGGGCTGCATACTGAGCAGTCTGTGTCCTTCTCTCCTGCTGTGTGTATGTGTGTGTGTGTGTGTGTGTGTGTGTGTGTGTGTGTCCTGCTCTTTCAGGAGGCTATAAGGCAGTGACACACTGAGCTGCCAACGCTCGTATTATTCCCACTGCCTTATTAACCCCTCTGCCCTCACCCTATCTCCCCACTCTCTTTTCTGCGCTCTTAGATGAACTGAATGTATATCTAAACTAACCTGAGCTCTTCTTCACACACCTCTTGTTTTCCTGTCACACCCAATAACACACACTTAACATCTGTCAAGGAACAAGATGTCAAATTTGCTCTCTTGTAGGTTTGCTCCTCTATCTCTATATAGTTATTTCCTTGTATAAGAAGTGTAAGGAATAGCATTAAATCTCC
This sequence comes from Centropristis striata, assembly GCF_030273125.1. NCBI lineage: Eukaryota > Metazoa > Chordata > Actinopteri > Perciformes > Serranidae > Centropristis > Centropristis striata. The sequence continues at coordinate 15,954,011 of NC_081522.1, read as the reverse complement.
AGATTGACGTTACTTTTTAGATAATTCTTGTCGGTATATCGGTGGTGACGGCATTCACAAGGAAGTGCAGAAAAGGCAACAATAGCAACAGGCAACAGTTGGACAAAGTCAAAAAAGATTTTCATTAAAGCATGGGATTGATACACAAATTTTGCTAGATAGGGATTTTGTGCTGCATTCATGTGGTGTCAGAAAAATTAGAAAATTGTTCCAGATCATATTTCATGGTTCACATGATCCATTTGCTTTGCACATTGTTGTCACTCAAATACTGGACAGCATTATCAATGTGTTCTTTGAACAATAAAAAAAATAAATAAAATAGCATGCATCTTCTTGTACCATCCACCTTGTTTTCATGTTACGACTTAAGACTCAAGAACACACACAAGTTGGAAGAACAACTTTACCAACTAATGAAATGGGATCGTCCGAGGAGCATTCGAATGCACCATGGCACTTTCCGAATCCCATTCTAGTTCTGAACTTTGTTGTTACAATTGAAGAGAAATACCTATCATTAATTACCTGAAAAAGCAGACTAAAAACACACAAACTGCATATACACGGTCGCCATCATTTTTAATGTGATATGTTTGGAAGAGATTGATTAATAAAGTTTTGAGAATATATACACTTTATCTGTCAATAATAAATCACTTTGCCACAATCATTTCATTGAAAGGGTGAATATATTATTCCAACTTTATGGAGGGCCGTGTATATAAAATAATAAATGAATATGAAACATAAAAGAAAGAAAATTACAAACAAGTTGAGATCATCAAAAGTTTATCACCTGAAAAAACAAAACACAATTTACTATCAATAAACTTCAATCACCATTTTTTTTATGTCTGAATGACTGAAATGACCGTAGTTGTTGCCACTAAAGTGAACTCCACTTTTTGTTCACGATGCCGACCAAAAATTCATATCCTGAGGAAGAGGGGGGCGTGGCAACTTTATGTGGGTGTGATGAAGGATTCCACCCTCTCTAGCAGTGTGTGAGCCATGATGAATACAGCACACATTCAGACTGACAGACTGACAGCCACAGTACTGATAACTGATCTAATATTCAGCTCTCTATATGCAGTAACTGGTGTTGTATTACTCCATCTCTGTTGGTGAGTTCACCCTCTGTTGTCAGCCTTATTTTTGAAGGGGTGTCTGTATTCATGCTGTGTGTGTGTGTGTGTGTGTGTTTCCCCCCAGCATTATCCTCCTTATGCTGTGGGATAGACAGGAATAGAGAGCTGGTCTAGTTGAGCCTGGTGGGCGTATGGATTGGATCCACTGTAATCTACTGTAAGACACTGCTATCTCTGAGAGGCTCACAGAACGCCAACTCAGCCTTTATTCACACACACACACACACACACACACACACACACACACACACACACACACACACACACACGTTCCACTAACGCAGGGGGATTTCAGGGGAAGTGAGTGAATAGTTTCAGGTCACCAGCTAGATTCCACTAGCAGGATGCTGTGTCAGCGGGAACAGCAGTGAGGATGTGATCAGAGCAGCCTTCACTGTCCTTAATGCCACCGTCTGTCCCACAGATCCACACAAACACATGCACAGAGGAACACCTGACTCATATGACCCACAACAAATGTGTGGGCCGGATTTTCTTGTGTATATGAATGGAGCATCAGCTTGACCACCATCTGAGACATCATCACAGACACAGTGATGCAGGATAAATATTAACCTGATCTCCACTGAGCAGGAGAAAGGCTCTCTAAGTGGTGTTACTACATCAGAAGTAGAGCGATATCTGTTTTAGGGCTTTCCCTGCCTTTGTTGAGCAGCAGTGTCTGGATCAAACATGAATATTCATTCATCAGACGGAGGAGATGTTAGCACAGAGAAGGAAAAATGTCTAGAGGGCTCATTCTTTATCGTTCTCTTTCTCTATCACAGACTTTCTCTCTCTCTTCTGCTTCTCTCCTCACATCTAATACTTCAAGGACGGCAGTTAATTTAAGATCTATTATAAATGATTAATTCAATATTTATGAATATTTTAAACTTCCTATTAAATTACTTTGTATCTGTTTAGCATTACATCTTTCCGGATTTTTTTCTTATGTATATTCTCTCAAAGAGACAAAACTGTTACTATTACGATCCTGTTTCATCCTCTGAGATGCCTCATGCGAGATGTGTTTTTCCTTTGATGTGTTTCACAATTAAACCAATGTTATTTCTGCCATCATCCTGCAGCAGATATACAGTTTGTGTATGTGTATGTGTGTGTGTGTGTGTGTGTGTGAGAGAGAGAGTTTGCTCCACTGACTGTCGGTGTTAAGAGATAAGAGTGGAGGAAAGTCTCCTTTCTTCCTCTTTCAGGACCATTACCTTTCATTCCAATCACAGAGGAGAGCCCAGGGGAGGAGGCGGGGGGATGCTGTGGGAGCGGGGGTGTATATGACTTTGTCCTGCATGATGCATATGAGAAGCGTGGGGGAGTAATATAGATAACTGGTACTACCATGTTGTAGTGGGCAGTGTACCGATCTTCATTTTTTTATGGCCACATTAATGACTCTTTATTCGGTAGCTTTCATTTGTTTCCATTTAAAAAACAATTGGTTAGAATGGAATTAATGTTTAGCACGAAATCACAGAACACAAACATTTCAGACAGCATGTAGCTTTAATTTGATTATCCATGCATGCTTTATTGATTATGAATCCAGTATAATTTGATCAAATTTGACTTGCTCTGCTCATTCTGCTGTGGCTTTTAGTGCTATTGTATTTTGCAGCTTTACCCAAAAAATCATAAGAATTCCCTCAGCCAAGCTTTTGTTCATGTGGTTAATCTCACCTCATATTCATGCATGCATACATAATTAATTATAAACCTAAATAATGATCACTATATTTATAGATAGACTATATAAGAAGGACATTTGTTTTCACATCCTGCACAAGTTCATATCTCACATGAGAAACATACACAGATACGTACATACATAGTTAAAAAATAGGGGGGCATGACGGAAGGTAAAAATTAATATCTGCATTTCAAGACTACAGCAAAACACAGAATAACAGCAACCAATAAAAAGAGGCATGAACCTAAAATTTCAAAAATAAAATGTGATATGGATCAGATAAAACTTAAGAGCAGACACTACAACTGATAAAATGGAAAACATTTAACTGAGCATTTTATTACTTTTATTAAGACAATTATTCTTTGCATTTGTTTTTGTACATTTTATATATGTTTAAAATGCAAATGAGGCATTATCTAAATCTAACTTTTGGTGAATGATGAGAAACAGGTGCAAATAGACAAAGTGTAGTAAAATAAACACTTAAGTCTGAAAAAAGATTGAAGCAAAATACCTGTGCATGAAAACAACTATGTACTTGCGTAGTCTCTCACCTTACTGCAGAACTATAAAAAAAATCTGTTGCTAAAAAAAAATTCAATATCCATGAATTTAACTGCAAGCCTCAAATTCTAAGGTCCTGACAGCAGAAGCCAGGTCACCTGTATGGATCTGTCTTTGTGCAGGTGCATGGCTCGTCTCTGCTCATGCTTTGCCTGCAGATACTTCATGAGTTCTCACAAAACAAACAGGATCTTGACTGAATGCCTCTGAAAACACCCATGTGGATGCAACCATTATTGTGTATGTATTGCATTATATATGTATTGTGCAACTAGTAATACAAACATATGGGATGTTTGCATTGTCACTATTATTAATTGATTAGACTCTTAACCCTTAATAGGGCACTCCCGAAATACTTGCAAATTCCAAATTTCAACCCTAGAGAATATTGGAGGATATTACATACTGCCAGAATGTGTAAAAAAAAAACAACATACGGACCCGGGGGAGGAGGGTAATATTTTGAGAAAAAAGTTTATGAGATTTAAAGTGGTGAATCTGCGAGAAAAATGTTGCTTTTTTTTCACTTTTTACTTGTAAATCTGCAACTTTTTTCGCACAGATTTGCCACTTTAGATATCTTAAATCTGCAACTTTTTTTCTTGTAGATTTGCCACTTTAATCTAGTAAATTTGCAACTTTTTTTCGAAATATTATTTTATTTGTTACTCATTTATTACTCATTTTAGATATCCGTTGAAGTTACCAAATGTAGTTCTTCGCCTGATAAAGGGTTAATGGTGACAAAATGATGGTGTAATAACAGGAGATGATATGATGCAATGAGAGGAAGCATATTACTCTTTGGACACTTCTGGTTCTACACTGCAGTGCCATGGCACAGGAAGTGCAGTTGATCTCAGAGAGCCTGATCAGAGAGAGAAATCAATCAGCAATAGATCTTGTGAGAGGGCTGTGTTGATCCCTCTCTCCTCTCCCATCGTTGTGATTATCTGCAGCACGGATAGATTACTGATGTCTGAGGAGCACTTATAGAGAGATCTTGTAAAGATATACTTAAAAAAAATATTTTTTTCTGCTTTATTATTTCCTCTTTCAAATTTTTTTTTATTGTTATTTAATTTGATGTTGTGTAATGTTTAAATGTTTGAATTTTATGCTTTCATACATTTTCTTCATAGGATTCTATTGGAAAAGTTAATAGAAAAATATAGTTATGTTCTTTGATTACTTAAATACATCTTAAAGCTTGAAAGTTAGAATCTCGAAGATATTCATTTTGTTCTTTTTGGTGACACCTATATGGTGAGAAGTGTCTTTTGGAAGCTTACCTCCCAGAGGTCCAAGCAGTGTCCTATGTTGGCTGTTGTCATCATCTGTAGTCATCATTCTTTTCTTTGATTGTTTGCCCAAAGTTATTTACTTTTACATGAAATCAATTTCACTCCAACGCTTGCAAAGATGGAGAAAAACAGTACGCTACTTCACACAAAAATGAGTTGAAGAACAAAAACGTTGCATAAAGCCAGCCTATCTTCTCTGCTTGTCTATTTCCTAAGGAATATCACCACATTTGCCCAGTTTGTAATACTTATATAGACCATAGGCTCAATCACCATCTTGTTACCTCATTCAGCGATAGATAGTAACATAAAGGACATTTATTTCAATGAAAATCTTTGGAAATTATTAACTTAGATAATATTTTATTTGACCTTCAGATGCTCTGCACCAAATTACATGTTTGGAAATAAGTCGATAAATAAAGTTTGATATTCTAGATTGAACAGGATTTGAAATCTATTTCCACCTAAATTAAAAAAAGATATATATAAAAATATGTGCCTTTGCCCAATTTCAGGTGCTTGGTGTATCTTTCTCTCAGTGATAATTGGCAGGAATATTCTGAGAACAGTAGATCATCCAGCTGGTGTTTTTATTCATGGCTTATGCTGCAGAATGCACCTTCTGTTAAGGTTAAGTGGAAGGCATTAACAAAAGCAAGAGGACATTTTTCAGAGCAAAAACATTATTAAAGAAATTGAGAAATATTGCATGATTATCAGTCGGACACCTCGACACTGAAACATCTTTTCAAACCAGTGGTTCATTTGCTCCGTGGCTTCTTCAGTTATTGGCTTAAGTAAAGCAAACTATGTGATCTGGATTTGTGAGTGTGTGTAGTGGTGGGTGGGGTTTGGACATCATGTAAGGGGTGACACCAGTGATGTGTGACCATGGGTCGGCCAGGTGACAACAGTGAAGGCTGATTTACTAAAAGGACAGGAGCATCAGAGTAGAACCTGACCACACATCCTTCACTCTGTCAGACAGATAAACCCCCTCTCAGAGAGAGAGAGAGAGAGAGAGAGGAGAGAGAGAGAGAGAGAGAGAGAGAGAGAGAGAGAGAGAGAGAGAGAGAGAGAGAGAGAGAGAGAGAGAGAGAGAGAGAGAGAGAGAGAGAGAGAGAGAGAGAGATGAGAGAGAGAAGAGAGAGAGAGAGAGAGAGAGAGAGATCCTCATCTGTCCATTTTTAGGACAAGGCTTAGCTGTCTTCGTCTTTATATCCGTGTCAACATGTCCTTCTTTTCATGTCATCCTCTAACTTTCCAAAAGATTACAGTTTGGCTCTATGCGTTCATGAGTGTGTGTTCACTTTAGACGAATTTGGATTCCTTCCTTTCCCCATCCTCTTTCTACGGAGCTCATCTGGAATGTAAGGCCGCATGCATGTATGTGTTATCAATATGCCCTTGTGCTGTAAGTATCTTAATCAATAGCCATATGATTATCCATGTAGGGAAGGTATAAATGATTTAAAACAGGGCGAGGGTGACAGATGTTTGCTTTTCTCATTGAAGGTACTGTCAATAATTAATGCATGTGATTAATCTGTCAACAACTTCACATGTGAGATGGATGAGAAGGGTGTCTTCTGTGTGTGTGTGTGTGTGTGTGTGTGTGTGTGTGTGTGTGTGTGTGTGTGGCCTTGGCCCCCTTGATTCCCCACATGAGAAAGCAGCTCTGGGGACTTTATGACAGACATCATGTATGTGCTGATGGTATTCTCATTTCTCATTTGAGGTTTTACATTTAAGTCATTCATCAATAATCAGAAAGATTGACACATGCTGTACATACCAAGTTGATGGTACAGTTAATAAACTGTAAGTAAATCACAAACAGTGTCACACGGAGGGCTCGGTATTAAACTTTAATACTTTTTATGTACCGACCAAGATGATGGAATCAAATGGTGAATGAGATGGTAACAAACAAAAACATGTTTACTTTCAGTTTTACTTACCAAGGTATTGTGTGTGTCCTTGAGGCCTGATAAATGTGTTGAATGCATTTTCTTTCTCATAAAACATTTAAAAAGCAGTATTTCTGAATATTTATCTTTTTGCTACGTCACAACTTATTTAATAAAGGCATGTCCATGTGCCAAATAGTGCATTAACTCTTTGCCTGCAAATGCAACACATCAGACAAGTAAAAAATAACTCTTTGCTGTTTTATTGAATTTTTTGGTTTCAATTTGCCTTTTCTATTGTGATACTTCACAGACAAAAGGAGTAATCATGGTAAAGTAACTCAGATGTGAGAGCATTTGATAAAATGCCTTCTTTTCTGACCAGTTGATGGTGTGTGTTGACACTAGTAAATAGGGACAGAGGCCAATCCTGATGCATTGATGTGTGCCATCACAGGTTAACGTTTCAAGACACTAGTGGTGCTGGATAATGTATAGGAAAAAAAATAGGTGCAGGTGTAATGATGAGTCTCAGGGGTTGTTGCTGTCTGTCTCCCTTTATCCTTTAGATCACTTCATGAATTAAATTTCAGACTATTTGATCTCAGAAAAGTTTTTGTTCTGCCTTTGAGAACTTTTTTGTCTATTTTATTTAAGAAAAGGATTTTGTAGAAAAGTATCTTTGTATTTTTTCAAGTAAGGTATTTGAAAAAGGTATTGTTTGTATTGATACAGAAAGTCGGATATCATACTGGCACTAGCGCAAAAACTGTAAACAAAACTCCGGCTTTGTCTCCTGTGTCAAATATACATCCTTTAGCACAAAACTTTCTTCAGCTTCTTCTTACTTTCTCTAACTTACCAAAGTCAAAGAGTAAAATGTGAGAAAGGTTTGGCGATTCAAGGATCCTATTGCCCCCCATGTTTCTATATCCTCCTTACACACTGTGTGTGTGTGTGTGTGTGTACATAGAGGAGAAGCCTATCTTGCCTGCTATCATTTCCTGAATGACCTCTGCTTTCAGCCTATGATGGATTGTATTGCGCTCATAGACATTAATTTTCCTGAACCAGGCAAAAAAAAGCTTTACTCACAGGAAGAGCATGTTGGTACAAGGGTAATTCCATAAAACAACAACTAAGATACAGCAGGAGAGCCGGTGGTATGAACAGCAAGCCTGGGAGACTTCTCACACCTCCCCCCCTTCATCTCTTCTTTGACTCTTCCTCTCTCTGAGGTATAATCAAGTGTATTTGCTCGTCTCGGTGGTTAGTAGCAGGTATTTACATGCGTTCTCCTGTGAGTGTGTGTGTGTGCAGTGTTCAGGTAAGTTGCAGCTGCTGTCTCAGTGGTGCTGTCTTCTCATTAAGGCAGGTAATGAGCTCAGTCACATCCACCT